>NW_027286874.1:43628474-43785974 GCF_022747635.1 Hetaerina americana
TCGAAGAGTTAAATTTGAGCAAGTGGACTCCTGCTCCTACATAGGGAACAGTTTAACTTGGGAACGAAGAAGTTCGATCCACATCAAGTGAAGAATAGCTCAAGCTGAGAAGGCGTTTCTAAAGACGGCCCAATTGGCCTTAAAGAACCTGAGGTTACAAACAAGGAAGCAGTTCATAAAAACGTTCTTATGGAGGATGGCACACTAGAGATCAGAGACAGAAAATTGGAAAAATGAGCCAGAGAAGAATGTATGCCTTAGAACCGTGATGCTGGAGGAGAAAGCTGAAGATTAAAGGGACAGACAAAATTATGAAGTATGCTAATTGAATAGAAAACCATAAGGAGAACTATACGGAAAAAATTGATGGATCGGACACATCTTGAAGCACAATGTTAGAAAAATAATAAAAGGGAAAATTGGAGATAAGACCCCGCGAGGAAGACTAAGAGACAGACGAGGTAAAGAAGAACGTAAAACAGAAAATTATCATGGGGTGAGGGAATTAATAACGAATAGAAAAGTAAGGAGGGCTGCAGAAAAAAACAATCCTAGGATTAAAACACTAATAATGATAACGTGTGCATATTTATTTATTATAGTATGTTGGTAAATAATACAGTGCCTACAGATTAGCGACTAGCACCAAAAAAGTCTCAAAAATGTATGTGTTTCTGCTAAATACATACACAATTATAAATACATACACAGGAACAAAAAAATGCACGAGGACTTGTATGCGAACAGTCACTTAAAATATAGATCGCTCTATTTTGACGTCTCTTTCTATGCTTTAAGTCACCCATACATACAGAGGTCTCTGCTTTAAGTGATCGTCCACCGGCTTTTGTGTTCAGGGTCGAGAGCTATTTCACTCAAACACTTAGTTTTAGTGCACTTACAGTGTGGGTACCAGGTGTATGCGGAATTAGAAGCCTGCAGATAGAAGAGGTAAAGAAAAAGATAACGAACACGACCCGCTCTCTTGCGAGGGGATATATGTACTCCTCCCCAATTTTCTCCGATTCTTATGTCCTACGCTGTGTATAGATCTCTCTCTTTTCTTCCTCTGCACCTTCCTCTTTACGAGAGGGGGCAAAATGAGGGGCATAGGGACCCACCCACCATCTTGTCGCCGTGTCCGTGACTTTGGTGAGAGGGAGGCGCGGTACTTCAATCCTTATCCTAGCGTATGGGATCGCTGGTCCACAAATCCCCTTACAAGGTGAAAGGAAGGAGGGGTGAGATTTAGACGGATTTCTTTCTTTTTACTCTCTTCAGCAGACTAAAGGGAAGCAACGATGGTTTCAATTACTCCTGAAGCCTGGGCAACGATTCGGCTTCGTGCACTTTACTAGGTGCCGTTTATTCCTCATACAAGTTTCACCAGCTCCTCGTACATGATTCCTCGCAAAGATGATAATTAACAGTATACGTTACCATAATATATTAGTTCATGCTCAATGACACATATTTGGCGGAAATAATTTTGTAATAACATTAATAACAGACATTTCGTCATTGTTAATATTGCGCTCGACAATAGTAGCATTTTAATTCTAGTTAGTTGCATTAATTAAAACTTTGAAAATTTTCATTTAGTTCTGAATCACGCCGTTACTCTCAAATTATAAAATACGCACCTTAATAGTTGCGATTGCTTTGCCCTAGCGAAATGACAGCATAGATGTTTCATTATTCTAATTAGCACTGTACCAATCGCCTTGTAACCTATATAAAATATATGATCGTACACTAATTACACTTTTACATACCCGAGTGGAAATCATGATTTTACTTATTTAGCATATTAGATATTTTATCGGTTTACTATTTATTCGATGACATGAAAAGCATCGCAGAGAAAGAAGACAGGGGATGAATGGAGCAAGCGGCTTGCAGCTGAATTAATTCCTTTCCCCACGGAGGAAGGAACAAAAGATTCATTCAACAAAGCATCTGCTCATTCGTGGGCCAATTAGAACGGATGAATTATTCGCTAACTGGAGTCGTGTTTATTCTAAGGGGGAGACATGCTTCCATCGACCAGGCGGGAAAGGTAAACCTCAGCACTTGCTTCTTCCACCGTTACGTTATACCTTGTACCCACGTGTTCGTAATTATATCGCAACTACTCTGGGTCACACAAACACACATCTCGGTGGCATTTCCGCCTCGTTCCTCTTTTGTAACCCATCCCTCCTCTCCGCTCTCCGGGATCCTTCGGCTCCTTTGAGTGTCGTGATATTCCACCAGCATCAATTCGCTGCGCCGCTGCTCTCGGAGATCGTGGAGGCGGGGACGTTCCGGGCAGATTAAGACCCCTTGCTTACCATTACCTCGAAGGAAAATGGTGCTCTTTTGCGGGGGGGGGGATTTGGCGGGGATGAAGACGGGAGTGGGTTTAGAGCAGAGGAAATAGATCAGGGAGGCGGGTAAGTGACTGGGGGAGGGGCCAAGTAGGCAAGGGAATCGGAACGAGAGATGGCTCGGCATTCGTCAGTCTTCTCCCTCTCACCTACCTCCCCCTTCCCCCCCCGCAAGACTCTCTTTCTCCACCTCAAAGGAAGAAAGAGGCGAGTTGTTTGGAAATGGTCGTGGGGGTCGTGGCAGATGGGGAAGGAAGGCGGGGGAGAAACGGCATTTCGGATGCGCACACGTGGGCGTGTGCGAGGGTGAAGTAAAGGGAGGGAAAGGTAGAGAGGGCAAAGGGAGCGGTTGCGAGGAGGAGGGGAACGAATGAGGAAAGAGTGAGAGAGAGGGATGAAGAAATTTTAAGGGATTGTAAGATCTGGGTTCCTTCTTTGAAGTGCGCGCTGCCGTATTGAAGCGGGCAGACGGCTCGCGTGGAGGTAGAAGAGGCCTGGGCGGATAAAAGGGTCCTAGGCTTTAAAGTCGTTTTGAATGAAGGGGGGAGGGCATAGAGAGAGGGGTGTGCGAGTAGCGAAATGGGGGTGGATGCTGATGCATCGGGTTGAGGGATTATAAAAAGGCAAAGGCGAGCGAGGAGGGATGCGGGGGTGTCGGGAGGGGTGCGGGAGATGCGGGAGGAGTGCCGGGGTGCTGGCCGATTCCATTAGAAAGGGCACCTGGGGGAAGAGTGCTCCCCTCCCAGTCACTCCACTCGACCCCCTTTTCCACGCCCTCTTTCCCAACAGCATCTGTCCCTCCCCCGTCCGTGGGATCGGACGTGGCGCGGATTCGGCGGTGGACGGCTGTGCGTGGCAGGAAAGGGGGAAAAGATCGAGGGAAAAATATTATATTAAAAACAAAACGAATGCTAACAGAAGTTCGGGAGCTGAAATTTTATTTATTTAAAACAATCCATTTGGTGTGGACGTCATCCGAGGATTCGCGTGAACAGATGGAGCAGAGTGGCAGAGTTAGGGGGAGAGAGAGAGAGAGGGAGAGAGAGGGGGAGAGAGACGGAGGGAGGGAGGAAAAACAAACGCGATCCCTTTCGGAGAAGTCAGACGTTTGTTTTTAGCGGAGACGAGGGGAACTTCGAGAGCTAAAATGATTGCGAGGGAATTTTAATTGTTAATGAAATAGTTGGCGTGGAAAATCGTGCCCAATTTAATTAAATTCCATTCATCGTCGGAATATTACTTAAATTCAGGAGTTACATATATGATTGCCTAAAAACATATAAGCTTTCCCAATATCCACTTTTAACAGGGTTGCCAAAATTGTATGCATAAGTTAAATCATAAGATATTATCACTTCACTCAATTGCTGGAAATCAGTAAATGGAATGATGACGCATTGATACCCCCGAAACTGAGCTCAGAGGATTCTAACTATACTTTAATGATTCCAGACAATGATGTTAAAATATAGTCTTATGCTCTATTCAGCGCAAAAATCAATATTTATAAAAGCTAAATTTATAATAAAAAATCTGTTCTCGAAGCGCAATCAGGATATATATACCTGTACATGACTCACTGGCTGAAGTTGACGGAATATTTTGTAGATAAAATTTCGCTCACAACAATGGCAATTCCAAACCATTTTTTTTCTCGGCTTGATACATTTATTAGAATCTACGGGCGAAGTCCATTCATAATTTAAAATTGTAGCAAGAATACATTTTACTTATTATTATACCATGTTCTGCCATCAGGAGTCGGTCAAAGATGGATAATTTATGATAATGATAATTTTTTCATTAATTTAAAAGATAAAATAAGATTAAATCAGCCATGTTAAATTCGTTAACTTGCCCGTAAAATTCCTGATTTATTTAAAATTAATAATTGAATTTGTTCTTTAAGTTCTGATTTTCCCAAAAATGTTAGGTTAATCTGCTTTGATTTATAGAAGGCAGAATAAGATTAAAGAGTAAGGATATAACACGTGAGGAATTCATTTGTACAACAAAATATATTTCTAAATGCATAGTTATTAAATATTTGTATGCATGCATTTCAGTTTTAGTTCATATACAAATGCGAGGAAGCTGCTATCTCGGTGGATGTAGCGATAAATGTAGTTATAGACGAAGGGAGGGAGCGAAGACATAAAATGGTACAGCAGAATCGGGCGAAAGATGCTGATTCAAAACAGAGAGCAAAATCGGGACTCATTGTAATAGTACTTTTCACCAATATCTCACTTCGTTCCCAGGTTTCCGCGGCGATGAGTAGGTGATTTCAACATTTTTTGGTCTGCGTCCGCGTATGTCGTTTAAATCCACAACAGTTTCGCCCGCTATACTGCTGGCGTCCTCAGGTCAAAGATGAAAAGAAGCTCGTTGTCCCGTCTTATATAGTATAGGGAAAATCCGGCGCCAAGACCGGGAAATTTCTTCGGCCAATGAGGGAATGTCCTCATATTTGCGCGGAATAATTCTTTTCCATGCACTGTGGAGTGGGTATCCATCCTCTCTGTTAAAGTTTTCTGGTCTTTTAACGATTTCAATGGCCTCTCTAATTATCCTCGGGAAGTATTTTTCTTCTTTTACTATTATTTTAGCGTCGTCGAACAGAATAGAGTGTCCGGGTTCACTCTAGGCTTGCTCAGCGATGGCCGATGCTCTAAACTGTTTGGTCTTGGTTGCTCTCTGATGTTCACTCATGCGTGTTTTCAGCGCTCTGCAAGTTTCACCGATGTACCATTTGCCGCAAGAGCATGGCACTTGGTACACGCCTTCTGATAGTAACGGTGAAATTTCATCCTTGGGTCCGGGTAGGGTGTCAGCTATCTTGGTGACACAGTTGAATCTGGCCACCACTTCATGCTTCCTTAAAGCCCTCGCGATTCTTTCCGAAGTCCCTGCGATGAAGGGAATGGTGACATAAGCCTTCGGTCGTGGTCTGGAGTCTTCCTCCCTGTCAGGAACAGCGGTGGTTTGTCTCTTCTTTTCTTCCTTCTCGGCCCTTTTTTGGATCATATGAGCGCTGTATCCATTCCTTTGCAGGGCATTTGTCAAGTGTTTCTTCTCGTTGGCAATAGAATCGGAGTCACATATTTTATATGCTCGGTTGACAAGTGTGTCTACCAGTGAGGTCTTCTGACTGGGATGGTGGTGCGATGCAGCATTAAGGTAGCGGTCGGTGTGAGTAGGCTTCCTGTATACTCTGTGTCCAAGCCTCCCATTCCCTTTATTTCTCTTCACAATGACGCCCAAGAAGGGCAGTTGATGATCCTTTTCCACCTCCATAGTGAAGTGGATGGCTTGATGCTGTGAGTTCAGATGTTTCAGGAACATTTGTCATTCTCCCTCGCCGTGTGACCACATGACTTGTCGCAATACTCCAGTGCTTTCTTTTCGAAGCTCTCCATGTAGAGGTTGGCCACAACCGGGGAGAGGGGTGAGCCCATCGCAGCTCCTTCCGTCTGCTCGTAATGGTCACCATTCCATAGGAAGAAGGAGTTGCGGAGGCAATGCCCCACCAATCCCGGGAAGTCCTTAGGGATTCCGTGGGAGGTGAGTTCCTTGATGATATTCAGCGATTCCTCGATAGGGACGTTGGTGAAGAGCGATTCAACGTCGAAACTGACCATGAGATCGTTGTCGTGGATGGTGATGTTTCTTATTACGTCAATGAAATGCGTCGAGTTTTTTACGAAGCTAGGTGTCTTTCCGACGTGGTCCTGCAGAGACTGCGCCAAGTACTTGGCGAGTCGGTAAATCGGAGCGTCAATCTGACTCACAATCGGTTGGAGAGGTACATCCTTCTTGAGGATTTTGGGCAGGCCGCACAGTCTCGGTGGTTTCGGTGCAGTCGGAAGCAGGCGTCGTTGCTCTTCTTTTGGAATAAGCGATCGTTTTATGATAGCCCTAGTGCTTCTCTTCATCTTGGCCGTCGGATCGCTTTTCAATTTCCTATAAGTCGGACTGCTGAGGATGAGCGATATTTTCTCTTCGTAATCCTCTCTGATTATCAGGACTGTTGCGTTGCCTGTGTCAGCTGGTAAAATGATTATTCTCTCGTTATCCCTGAGCTTCTTTAGTGCTCTCCTTTCTTTGCCCGTGGTGTTTGATCTTGGTAGTTTTGAGCCATGGAGGATACGTGTGACATCTTCTCGGATTTCGTCGGCGGCCGCCTTCGGAAGTCTCCGGATCGATGACTCTACCTCCGCGATGATCTTCTCAAGTGGTATCGTCCTTGGGGTCAAAGCGAAGTTCAGACCCTTAGATAAGACGGTGAGAGTGGTTTCATCTAAATGAAGGTCCGCCAGGTTCACAACCGATTGGCCATTATCAGCCCCATTAATCGAGGTCAGTGGTTGCGGCCTACAATGAAGTTTGTTGAATTTATTGACTTGCTTTTCCCTCATCGCCATTATACTGGCTCGGGAGGAGTCGTAAGTAATCCGCTCGGTTGTGTCCCAATCGTCAGCTTGAAGGGTGGCAGCCAGCTCCAAATGAATGTAGTTCAATTCTTCAGAGAAGCGGTCGAGGTTCAAACGTTTATCGTGAATTCTCTCTCTCAGAAGAAGAAGAAGAAGAAAAATACTTCCCCGAGGATAATTAGAGAGACCATTGAAATCGTTAAAAGGCCAGAAAACTTTAACAGAGAGGATGGATACCCACTCCACAGTGTGTGGAAAAGAATTATTCCGCGCAAATATGAGGACGTTCCCTGATTGGCCGAAGAAATTTCCCGGTATTGGCGCCGGATTTTCCCTATATAAGACGGGACAACGAGCTTCTTTTCATCTTTGACCTGAGGACGCCAGCAGGATAGCTGGCGAAACTGTTGTGGATTTAAACGACATACGCGGACGCAGCCCGAAAAATGTGGAAATCACAATAGCTCACTTCTCCTATATTATTATTCTCTGCAGGGAACAGAGCAATGTTCCATTATAAGACCCGTCTAATATCAGCAATTATTCAAACGATCTTTTCCGAATAAGATGGCTAATCGGAAGCAGCATGGAGCCTTCATCAGATAGACGTCGCGGAAGCTTAAGGATTAAGATGGATAATCACCTCACACTACCACGTATATTATTGCTGACGTTCTATGACTCCAGTCACAAAGCTATATTGCTGTTATTTTTAATGGGATATTTTTATTTTCTCTGGTCAACATATAGCAGGTTTACATTTTTACAGCTGTGAAAAGTGCTGCCATTAATTTATTTACGTGATATTTAAGCTCTGCGTACACATACTTATATATCATTACTCGAGAGCTATAGTAACTCTATTTTGGCTTATTCTAATAGAAATAAACATCTGTAATGGGTTGAACTTAAAGAGGTCTCGGCTGATAAAATAAGTGCGGGGAAATGCCCTTAAAATTACCCTGAAAATACGCAGTATTTTTCTATTCATAAGCATGAAATACATGATATTGAAACACATGATATTGAAATACATGATATTGAAAGCATAAGAATTCAGTCACATAATGTCTGTAAACAATCCTAAGAGTTGTCAAAGGGTATCCAATGGCTCGGGCAGAATAGATGACCCGCGGTCAAATAAAAAATATCAAACTTGGAATATTAAAGTTTTGGGAGAGTGTAACAAAATAATCATAACTGAATGAAAAAATTACTGTAATTGGTTTATGTAATAATGAAAGTGAGCTGCTAGGCCGAGGAAAATGAAAAGCATTCATCAGTAAATCGTAAAATTAATCCAAATTTCATTTGGCTTTATTACATTCGTGTTTTATATGTGATTGCCGAGGGCGAGTGCCTAAAGTTTCGCTGAGGAATCTCGTCACTTTGTAGCCGCACACTTTTGAACTTGAGTAACACAACCAGTCGTCCAAATATACAATGGTTTTCACCTGAAATTTCTCGCGAACAATTATCATAACGTCCTCCGCCCAGCGCTGCAATATAGCTGGGCTAAGGGGATGTCCCATAGGTAGCCTAGTGCGGAGCGCATCCCCCCAACCCATAGTGGCTACAGCGAGAAGTGTACGGGCCCGATTGTAAAGGGCCTTTTTCTGGACTTCATCTAATCGTTCCCACGTATCCATGCCCTCAGCGGCGTTCGTGGGTAGGCAACCTCCGGCGTCAGCTCGGACGAGCCGCATACGGACGTGGACAACAACGACAACGACCAGAACATCGAGACGTCAGACGAGGAATCCGACGCCTGGCGGTGGCGCACCACCCCCAAGCACCCGCCCATCACAGAACATGAACCGGAACCCGAGCTCCCGGAAATCCTCCCGGACCCGGAAGAATGGCAGGTGCCTGAAGAGGCCGAAGAGGAATTTGAAGTCCCGGCGGTAGACCCAATTAAGCCATTCACCTACAAACATAAGGTAAATGAAATCATCTCGCGTATCGGAGCCAGCTTACCAAAACCGCGTAACTCTCCTTTCATTGCCTTCCGGACCAGGCGTTCTCCCGTCCTGTCTAGATTTATTCAGAAATTCATAGAATCCGGCATTCTAGTACCTTGGACCGTTAAGTGCAGCTTCAGACGACCGACTCGACAGACCGACTCAGACGCTACAGTATCTAGGAGTACACATCAATACCAGTGAACTAAGTTTACGATTAACTCCTAAAGCAATTCGCAGGGTGACAAGCCTCATCCCTATTATGGCACGACTACGGCAACAGGACATTCCTAAAGCGGCGGGTTACTTAGCTTGGGTGGCGTGGGTGCTCCGCATACCACCCTGCCTAATCTCCCAGGTATACCGCAGACAGGACGCCGCATGGAAAAAGTTACTTGAGATGGAGATATTCTCTAAGGAGGTGTGCTTACCACAGCCCTCTGAAACCATCGAGGTGTACACAGACGCCACCCCAGAACAAGGCGGTGTCACTATTCCCCAGTGGCAGTTATCCCGCTCCTTCCCAGTCCCACAGGGCTGGCACATTAACGAGACAGAGCTATACGCGGCCTTGTTTGGGTTAACAGAAACTATTCTTTTACTAAATGATCTAAATCTATCTAATGTAAATGTTAAGGTATATATGGACAATACTTCCGCACTGTATACACTCAAGAAAGGGAACGGTGTTATGTTCCGAACACGGCCCCTTCTATTTGAAATGTATTTTAATATAATAAAGAATATTCAGTCACAAACAGTGACCTGGTCTTGGGTATCCACGGCCGAAAATCTGGCTGACGAGCCCTCACGGGCCGTGCCCGCGTTTTAATGTGTCCGTCGGCCATATTGGTCGGCCGGATATATTAACGCGCGGGACGGACGGGAGGGCAGTCGGTTATAGATTTCGGTCGGGGGTACCTGAGGCCAGCAGCAGTTTTGTCAGCGATTAAAGATAGTGTTGCATTAAAGAAAGGATGGTTTCGAAGTGTTTTTAAATTATCATTGTAATATCGTTTAAGAATGTGAATTGGGATTTTTATATTTTCGTTTGCAGCATGTTGAATGCGCCTGAGATGGATATATTTATCGTGGGTATTGGCTTTTTAGCGAAAGAAAAATGTGGTTTCAGTGCACCTTTTCCAGTATTGCCTTTTCAGTGATGCATTTGTCTACTTTCTTAATATCTTAACTTTCTTAACTACTTTCTTAATATCATTTATGGTAGTATGTAAATATATAAAATTAAGAATCAGTTAGGATTAAAGAGGCATTTGTTAATAAAGCTATCTAATTTTTGTGACAGTTTCCACATGCTATGAAACCCGCAAAGGAATTTCGTTTCCTTTAAACGAAGTGTAATTGATTTTTGAAAATTTCTCTTTATAAAATCTGGTTTCGATTCTTGTTCAGTTTCAAAGCTCATCCAGTTAAACTTAATGGAACTAGTTTAGGTTCCTATGCCAGAATTTTAAATATGTTTTATGCATCCTCGTGGGATTTTCTGCACCAGGGTGGAAAAAACGTTTGCTGAGGAATGCATGATACTTGTCATTAGATAAATAAAATTTTAATTAAATTATTACTTTTAATTCAACATTGTTATCTCCCTTTCTGTCGTTTCAGATCTCTCTAAAATAAGAAATTGTTACCAGTAAATGTTTCTACATAGAGGAGATTTACCTAAAATCATCAAAAAATAGAAAAATAGGATAAAGAGTTTTGTGGACCTAATGGAGAATACTATGACCCTCTGATCCCATTCATGCGTTGATTAAATAAAATTGATATAATTTTCGGGAGTCTTGATTTCGCGCAAAATTTATGTGAAGAGGTTGGTTTTTATCAAGAGCAGCCTGCCTCTGTAGCAACCTTTAATGCGTGCGTTATTCTAACTTGAAATAATTTGGCGTGTCAAGATCGAGAGCCGGTTCTCCGATCACGTCGAGTCTTTCATTGGTCCCTCGTCCTCTCAGTGTGTAAATGAACTAAACGCCCATGCGTGAGTGGGACTCTTAATTGGGAGGACCACTTTCTCCCATGTGCTACAGTATGAGCGGAGGGTGAGGGAATGCGGTGCCGTACTGACAGACGTCAATGGAAGGACAGTTGACCACTCGGTACCGCAGAAACCAGTTAAGGATTGAGTAGTGAGCACTTAGCACAAGAGTTGGCGGTGTTTGGCCGAGATGGGATGAGGGGAGGGGAGGAGGGGGGTCGACCGGCGATGACGCAAGAATCATGAATCATGCAGCGATACTAAGAGATCTCTAAACACTACAGTGATGCCATGTACAGACGATGAAGACACACCCGCCGTCTGATTTGTATTCGTATGACCGACGAACCTATCCCTCTTCTGATTTTTTCTTTTTAAATATCTTATTAACAAGCCTTTTATCACAGAAAATTTTCAGGTTAATAATGATTTTTATATTTTTTAAATTATGATAATGAAATACAAGTATATTTCAGTAGAAATTCCGTTTATGATGTCTTTATATTATTACCTATTAGTTGCAATTTCGAGCTTTTAAGGATAAACCTATTTTAAAGTAATAATTAATGACGATATGCGATTATAAATCAGGAAAAAAATATTTAACCAAGAATATTTTTGACGCAGACATGCTGCCTTATCTTTATTTCTTTTCGGTAAACCTCAGTTTATCGCGATATTTACTGTAAAAGGAATCGCTATCTCAACCAGGGAACAATTAAAACTGTTTTGAACCGGTGATTCATCAAAGATTACGATAGTGATACATTAGTGGAGCTTAATCGTGTCAATCATAAACCTTGATTACACTGATAAATGTGTTTTTCCTGTTTCGATAAAAATCCATTTAATGAATTTAGAGAAAGATAGATTCAGTGAAAGGGAAAACGGAAGATATTTTTGACAAATGTACAGAACACTCACAACACTTGGGTTTGTTCGATTTAAATTTGAATTCAATGGCTACATTTAAAAATGATTATTAGAGGAGAAAAATCCTATCCTATTTGTTTTACACAATCATGCGCAAAGGAATTAATCAGAGAAACAAAATAATAAAAATGTGTGTAATATTCATGGATGAACGATATTCAATTATTTGAAATCCATATCGATTGTCATAAATATTTTGTCTGATTTTCTACTTTAAGGCTATTTTGCATTGTGCAATTTTCATCTTTACCCCAAGACATTTCATTCAGTCGAGAACACATTATTTCTCTTAAAATTTGAGCAACAACATTTTATTCGCAGATGTAGATGTCGAAGCTATTCTACAGAGGAGTGCATAACAGAAATTATAGAGACCTCGAGTAGTAGGAGATCGAAGTGGTTGAAAGCATTAATTATATTAAAATGTGCTCAATTAAATTAATTTTCCAGGAAATCATTTCTTTGTGGGATACATTGGGGACACTTCTACTGCCTCAGTGATTACACCGCCGGTCGGTGTTCTCAGAAAGTGCAGAGTCGTATGTGTACATTCACATAAAGAATTGACAAACATTTCCTGCAAACAAATTTAACGACATCTTCAAGGCGCGCAAACCTTTAGAAAGACAGTGACTCCGAAATGTTTTTAAGGGGAGGAGTGGCACCTTGTGTCCAAGAGTTTCGTAGCGTAAAATTTTCCGACTTTGGTGGAATCAGCTGTGCACACATTGCGACGTCAGCGCCATTTGGCACTTGGGACGGGCAGAACTATTTTTTTTTTTAAGTTCGTAAAACAAAATTTCTTTTTCATTGAGATAACATTTTTAAGCTTCTTCTTCATCTTATGTTTTTTAAAATATTTTTTCCCCAAGGAACCGAAATCTCTTTAAAAGGAAGGACGTCTTTTTTGTCCCCCAGACGCTGAATTACAACGGGCATTGTTCCAGAGAAATTTTTCCTCCGTACTTATCCTCCCGAAGAGTCTTTTTATTTGTTCTTCATCCTGGGATGGGCTAACAAGCGCCGTTCTCATCGCTCAGCTAGTTGGAATTTCCCCTCTTCCACAAATTATATAAATAGAAATCTTATAAATCCTCCCGTGAAGAAAAATAGCATTTCATCTTAGGTTCACACAACCCTGCCCACTGGAAATACTACGGTGGGGGGCTTATAGTGAGTTTAAACGAGCTGGGTGTAAACGAGGAATCAATGTTTTAAGATCCGCAGCCATGCTGTGGGAGTTCAAATTCTTGGGCATGGTGGGTCTTGGGTGGATATGGAGCGCGGGGGAGGAAACTTTTAGCATCCCCCCCTCGACGGAAATGTGGCACCCCTTGTTCGCCACCAAGTTAACAGGAAGTTGAGCAAACAAACTAACGCCACCCATCATGCACCCCGTGCAGCCGTTACGCCTGTCAAATGCATGAGGCGAGGCTTCATCTACGCCTAAAATGAAAGGATACAGACGAGTTGAAACCATGGAGCAAGACAAGCCCTGGGACAGATAGGGGGCGCTTATGAGACCGCTGGTGTGCGTTCATTCATGCGCGGTGGAATGTGCGTGAGCAAAATTCATTTCATGCACGGAAGGAAATAGTGCACTCAACGGGAAAACATTAGTTTTCACATTAATGGCACGCATGAAAAGGTTTATTTGACGTAATAGTACCCCTCAAGTTTCTTTTTATATCGAAGGAGAGCATAATTTTAATCCACCGAATTGGTTTCTTAAATCTTTGTCATTAACATATTTTTAGAGCTGTTTTAATTTAAATTCTTAACAAATGGAATGCTAGTATTCCTTTATTTATTGTTCAGGTATGGTTTTGAAAAATTGTTCATTGCTATCCAGGTTTAAGCGTATTTATTTAGTTATCATATTCAAAAGGAGCTGCAATAGTTATTTTCAATAGATGTTTGTTATTACACGGGTCATACCAATGTACATGCATGGAAAAGTATTCTTGTATCAGCACATTAATATGAATGAATATTCATAACTTTCACGAATTGAAGCCTAAAGCAGTTGAGTATATTTACTCAACATTCTGTCAGACGGAGCTGGAAATGAAGCAAAATTAAATCCAGGGTCCTTTAAAAACATACCTTTACCGGTATCACCATTAATAAATGTTTATATTATACAAAATAATTTCAAATTATACCAGACTTTGCCTGCTTGGCAGGAAGCCTGATGGGAAACCTGTCGCTGATTTGAATTCAGACTTAGGAATTAATTATACTATGCCATTTGTTTATTGGACTACGTTCAGATGGGTTGAACATAAATTAAAACCTCGTCCGTGCCTTTGTTTAAAAACTACTGGCATCCTCTGAATTGGAATTTACATTGAAATCTTGAGTTAAACTCACTAATTCTTGCAGTTAATTATGCACAAACTATTTCCACACCAGTGAATTGAGCATCGGGAGCCAGGAATAAATTTTTCATAGTTTAATAGCAGAGAACATAGAACGTGCGCCTCTCTCGTTTGTTCAATCTGGAAATCGAACTCTCCCGGCGTGAACATTTAAAAGCCACCGAAGTCAGTTGTCATGGATTCAGTCCACTCTCATTGCAAACCATTTCGCGCTGCTCTCGGCATCTCTCATATCACTCCGAATCCTCCCATACTCCACAGTCCGAGTGATCCCAATTTTTGATGACCGAATTATTGACAAAGCACAAAGGAAGACGGGAGAGTAGTAATAGAGTCAAAGGGGGAGGGACCGATTGCAAGCAGGAGGGAATGAAAGAGAGAGAGGAAGGAAGGGGAACGAGATTCCAGGAACCCAAGGAAAGGATCATCAAAATTACCGCCGCCCTCTTTTCGTTTGGAGCCACTAAAATTCCTCCAACTTATTCCGGGTCGTTCCCTCCTCCCTTTCTCCACCAAACCCCAGCCCCCACCAACTCTCACAGGATTGTTCGATAATGGCGTCACGTGGGGGAGGGATAGGATGCGTGCTGAGCCGAGTGCGTGAGGGAGCGGGTGGAGAAATTCAAGGGTTTCCGTGGGATGAGAGGTTTGGGGTGGGGGAGAGAAATGGAGAGGGGGAGAAGAGGAGAGAAGTGAAAGCGACGGAGAAATGCGTTGGAGAGAGTGCGTGAGGGGAGAGAGTGAGAGTATTCGGAGCTGGCGGATAGGGGCTTGGGAAAGGGATAAATCCCAAACGATTCAAAAGACTTCTCAAAGGGAATGTCGTTAACGCCCGTTAAAAATAAGGGGGGTTCATATACATACATATGTACAGATGGGACAGGAGGGGGGCGTACGTTTGGAAACGAAGAGAAGATGAGAGAAAGAAAGAAAATGGGTGAAGGAGAGAGGGATTGCGGGTGGGTGGCTGGAGGGAGGGGAGAGGAAGATGAGAGGGTCAAACGAGAGGTCGTTGCAGCCATATTATTGGGAGGACTGGGATGCGTGTGATGTGGTTGGAGTGGTGGGATGGGTGTGGTCTGTGCAGCACGTGGTAATGGTACGGTTACGGTGACCGTAGACGATGAGAGACTAAGGAATAAGGAGTGGAGGGAGGCGGGATATGACCAAGGGAAGGGAATTCGGATTGGCCGTAGTGATTGAAATTCGACACGAATGAACTCCAATAATAGGGATGATATGCGGACTTAATGGGGAAATGGGAAAGGGAGAAAAAAAAGGTGTGGGAGAATGTGTGCGAGGGAAAGAGATAGAGAGAGAGAGAGAAAGAGGTTGAGGGAGGAAGTTGAAGAGAGAGAGAATGCAGTCGTCGAAAGAGAAGGACCATTAGAAAAATATATCGGTTTGGCGGTATTGCGACAATCGATTGCGGACCACTATTGCGAGATGATAAGGAATTTTCTAATTGTACTTTCACTATTGCATGACTATTCAGACACAAAGGAGAAGATCGAGCAAGGGTTTCTACCGTTTGTGAGTTCACGCATTTGGGTTTGGGTAATTACTTTTTCAAAATGAATGCGTGCTGACGCTACCACCCCCTTGAAACATTTCCTCTCAGATGGGAAATAAAAAGTGTATCGAGTTTTGCGCAATCACAAGTGTCAAGGGTTTAATTAATTTAAAAAAGTC
The DNA here is from genome assembly GCF_022747635.1 of Hetaerina americana. NCBI lineage: Eukaryota > Metazoa > Arthropoda > Insecta > Odonata > Calopterygidae > Hetaerina > Hetaerina americana. Next base: position 43,644,243 of record NW_027286874.1, read on the forward strand.
AATTAACGCTTTTCACAAAAGATCTCACGGCGGAAAAAAAGAATAGGACTGTTAAATCTTAATTACAAGCACCGAATCAAATTAAATACTGAGGTTATGAGTATGCAGATCTAATTCCGCGTGACAAGCCAAATAATCTCACTTTAAAGGCAAAAAATAGTAAATGCTCATGGCATTTGGCTTTTTTCAAACGGAGTAGGTTTTTTCGACCACGGATATAGCAATTCCGATTTTGATTGATTCTTTTCAGATTATATGAGATTAGTCCCAGGAGAAATTTTATAATTTCCGGCTTGATGAACAGGTATGATAATACTATAGAAATTATAAATGTATATTAGCAAACTGTATGACTACTTTAATAAATCAGCCTATCTTTGTAACAGCAAGGCATTAGTGTGATTTTAGATATTAAAGTAGGTATGAATCTTCGTCAATCAAAATGGATTATGGGCTTTGGGTATGGATGAAGTCGAAATAGCGGATTTTAGGCTTACTCATAACTCCTAAATTAAAATAAAGGACTTCCTGTGGCATCTTAAGTCGATTAAATTACATAAGAAAATAATTAATTATTTAAACTCACATATAAATAATCATGCTTTACATTTTTATCAAATTATTGTAATGGTTTAAGCTTTTTTTCAATTTGACATAGTTGACGATGATCAAGTTAATTGCATCAGTATATAAAAATAATGTAATGTGTTAAATTTTTCTATCACAATTACGTCTCAAAAATGTCATATTTTATCATACAAATAATTTAATAGAGGAAATGGAAACACAATGATCTCCCTTTATTTCAAATCGGAATAATTTGAAATCAACCCACATCAACTTATCTTTTGAAACTAACACGTTAAAATTGCTTTAAAATGGATTTCATTGTCATTTTATACCAATGTTATCTCTCTGCTAACATGGCACCTTATGGGCAAATAATTCTCAATTCAATTTGATTCCTGTTAAACCATTTGACGGTCTACATAAAGCAGAATTCCTTTCATGAACAATGAAAAATGAAGTACATTGGCTTCGGAAAATCCACCGCCAAACCGTTTTGACTTGGGTTCCTGGGCAATTGCTTTCGTCAAAATCAAAATGCTCTCAAGAGGATTGAGTGCTGTTTGTAAAGTGCATTATGCATGCGATAAATGGAACAAATAAATGAGTTCAATGATCGTATTCGGAGAGAACCAGGCTGAGTGAATTGGTTCGAAGTGGTCCACCGGGGCTCCGAGGGATGATTGATTCTACGAATTGAAAAGAGGATAGCCCTGGAAATTGTTCACACTGATTTCAAACAAAATCTGCTCTCTGCAGACTTTTTATGTCCTAAGGTTCTTAATAAACAATTTATTGGCATAAAAATCCAGTCACTATAGAGAATTTTCAAGTTACATATCAGTGAAAAAATAATTAGACCAAGAAACTATCAGAGGTGCGGCGACAGTAACTTTTGAAGGAGTAATCTGGTAATATGGAATAAATTGCAATTATTTCATGCTTTAAAAATCTTTTACCTTAATCGGAATCAAGGTGAATGGCGGGATCAAGTCGATCCCAGTCAAGGTAAATGATTTTTACACTCTACAATTGTTGCAATATAATTACACATTTCACGCGGAATTTGTTGCTCAATAAAACTATACTTATGTGAAAAAGTCCTGTCGCTTACAATCTGAAAGGATAATGAAATCGTTCCTTTTTCAAACTTATTTTTGGATTTCTTTCTTGCCGTAAAAACTAACAATAGTGGCCTCAAACATTGTAATATTAATAGGAAAACATCTCTTGGTGTGATGATAGTTGGATTTACAAATCATTCACTCTGCTAGGTTTTCATGTACCTTCATTTATATAGTTTAAAATTAGATACTTAATAATTTAATATGCAAGGAAACATTGTTCATTTTACTTTTCATTCATTAGCAATTGGTAATTCCTCACTCTGAGCTGTATGACTTAGGGTTGAAAATGTTACATAAATGCCAATGCATTTACTTATGGACGATTTAAGAGTTGCGGTTCGTGGGTTACTTGCGTTTCGAGCTCGTGACATAGCTCCTGACGCCTATAAACAAGTGCTGTATAAGCTACTTGTACAACCTCTGCTCAATAGTAAAATACTACGAGCGTAAGAACGTTAATTGCGCCGTAATATTTGGGGTGGATAATCATTACACTTTCCATTGAGAGTAAGATAACCTTGACATCAAATTATCTCTTCAAACATCTTCCCTCATTTATCTATGTGAAGATTTTTATACCAAATAAGAGCCAAGGACATTGGCTGTCGAGATACATCCTACAGCGATTCATTAATTGGCTAACGTAGGAGAACGCGACGAGGGACAGAAGCTACAAAGGAGCACAGAGCGGAAACTAGCAGTGACTTAGGTAATTTGGGTTAGTGTAGAGATGCCTCACGCGAGTGTAGCACTAATTTCCTTCCAAAAATCCATAATAACTAAGCTGTAAAGAGGAATATGGCAATGATATTTTTGGACGCACACTGCCGTATTTTACCCTATATATGAGGGAATTTGATTTGTTTCTTCCTCCTAAACCAAAAAAAAACAGAAACTCTAGTTCTATTTTAGAAAAAAAACTATGCTGCTAAATACGAGATGTGTTCAAAATTTCCAGAAATTTTTCATAACAAAAAAATGTACAGTCAACAAATTGTTGGCAATTCAAAGTAGTCTCCTCCCCATATTTATGCACTTTTCGAAACGAAATTTTCACTTTTTGAAACAGTACTGGAATGGTGGCAAATATTTTTCCTTTGAGCGGGGTTTTTAGTTTGAGGAACATGAAAAAGTCACATGAGGACCTGCTATCTAGATCTGGCGAGTCGGGTAAGTGGGGAAGCAAAGCGTTCTTGTTTTTCGCTGAAAACTGTTTTAGAAAGGAATGAGTCAGCGTGTTGTCCTGGTGAAAAAACCACTTGCACCTCCTCCAATGCACGTGCCGTGTCCCCCTGATGCTCTCTCTCAGGCATTTCATAACCTCCAGGTAGCAATCCGAGTTGACTGTCCGGCATTAAGGTAGGTATTTTTAATGCATAAACCCCTTTGCATCGAAAAAACAGGCAACATCATCTTGGCAGTCGAGCGAACTTTTTGAGCTCTTTTGGGGCAGGGGATCTTTCATAAATCTATTGCGAAGGTTGCACTTTTGTTTCGATCTCATTTTCATAAACTCAAAACTCATCACTTGTTATCATCCTGGACAAGAAGGTTTAATCCTCTTCAGCTCGATGATACAGTTCCCTGAAGACTTGAACACGATGTTGTTTCTGGTCTGCTGTCAACAGACGAAGCACAATTTTGGCGGCGACTCGATTCATCCACAACTTTTCAGTCAGGATTTCATAGCACGAACCAATCGAGACTCTACACTCTTCTGCAAGTTCCCTGACAGTCAAAAGTCGAGTTTCATGAACGAAATTGCTCACTTTCTCGATGTGGGGATCACCAGTTGACGTTGATGTCCTTCCGGAAAGCTCGTCGTCTTCCACTGATTGCCTCCCATTTTCAAACAAGAACAACCAGTCATAAAACGTGGTACGTTTCATAGCGTCCTCACCATACGTCTTGGTAATCAACTCAAAAGTTTCCGTGAAGGATCAGCAGAGTTTCACGCAGTATTGCACTGAACACCTTCAAAGAACTTATTTCCGCGGATCTGATTTTTCACCGCACTCCACGAACACCCCTTAACATAAACGGCCGTAACTAATCAACAAAAAAATTTATCCAAAAATCGGTTTAAGGTAGTTGTTTGGGAATTTTTCGCGGATATAACACGTACAAGCGAATTAAAAAAAAACAAATGGAGCCGCGCTATTCAAAAAGGTCGGGAATCGTTTGAACAGACCTCGTAATATATGCTTATACCATGTCATTCAGTTAGACCTAAGCCCTCCAACATTCTAGGTTGGATATTGGCGATGCACTAGTATAAGACTAAAATATACGGTGTAGGTGATAGTAAAATGGATAAACTTTGGTGATACGCTTGGAGAAACAAACTGCTTTTATCAAGAATTGCCTGTGGACCAACAAGTTTATCTACTTATAAGTCTCCCAGATTTATCACTTATCCTCGTATAAAAATTGAAACTCTCGCTCTGCTTTTGCCGTAAAAAGGCTTCATTTGAATTCATCCTTCTCATTTCAACTTGGGTCGACTAGTAGTACCAAAATTTTTGTATTTGTCTCGGTCATTAAGAAATTCAAATCAGGAGGAACAAACTTTTGGTATAAAATTTAGGATGTTGATATTTTTTTAAATATTTGATTCTCAGAAAGGTTATTTACACTTAGCTGTTAATGTACATCCACTCCAATTTATATTGACTTACTAAATCATCCGTTTAAGATACCCTAGCCGTTAAGAACATTGTCGAACAATCACGTTTACAGCTGTTATGAAAAACATAACAAGTTAGAAGATTAAATCGAACGCGTTTGTTGTCGGTGTACGATTCGAAAGGACGAGGCTGTTGGAAATTACTGCTAACACAGCACAGGCACTTCCTAGCTTAAAAATGAAAGAGCAATGCTTTTTTATTTTTTTTCAAGAAATTTAATTACCTTCCACGACCGGCGTTGAGGAAACTGGGCCTTCTCCTGGACAGTGAAACGACCGGCGAGACAATTTTGGAGTTTAATTACACCATTTGTAGTCCCACTGAACTCTATGCGGCATTGCACGCTGTATAGAAGCATTAAATACAGCAGCACTCAGAAGAGTACTTACAGATGCTGGTGGAGTGGTGTCGTACTTTAAAACAATGTCTGAGAGGTTCTCCTGCACAATGGAGAGGAAACTGAAATGTGCCCTGTTTCAACTCAAGCGTTATCTAAGAAGTTATTGCACAGACAACAAGCTCACAGTATACGCATTTGTTTTTAAAATATCTTAAAGAATTGAGCAAATCCGCAAGTAATGTGACATTGGTTTAATGCAAGAAAAAATATCAATACACTCATAATATTTTGCTTCATATATGAGTGAACAATTCTTGATTCCCATATAATGAAATTACATCGACGCGAAAATATGAACGGTTAGGCCAATATTGCAATTGATTTAGGAAATAAAAAAAATATTTGAGTAATTAATTGAATTTCTCAAGAATTTTGATTAAAATATTAAATTAATTCCTCACAATCTATTCAAGTAATTTTATATCAGGGTAAACTTTTAACATACCGAAAATGGAAGAAATGTATTTACATAAACAGCAATGTATTCGACCTATTACAGAGATATTTTGTGTGGAAAGTCTTCGTTGTGGCATTCAATTTTCGTTGAAAACATTGAACCGCAATAAAAAATAACTAGTAACAAGAGATCCAGAAACTAAAAGCAGTTTCATGCTAACGAATAGAACAAGGTTTGATGGGTCATTTCATGACGATTCTTTCCCATCAGTTCATGAAGATAATTGTGCCTTTTTTTGCTAGCACGGCATGACTGGAGTTAGCACTCCCGGAAAGTTTTTATAATTGAACCTAATGAGCTCCAGAAAGGAGAAAAAGCATTAGACATCATTCCCCCATCTCTACCACAGACCCGAATTCGAGCTCTTTCAGCCCACTATGTTCCTACACCTGGGCTTCTAAGGGCAGGGAAACAAACAAACCCAAGCCAACAAACACACGAAAACAGCCACGCACACACGCACACTTATAACTACTGGTGGCGCACATTTCTCCCTTTTTCGTTTCGTCTTCTCTTCTGCGGCGGCGACGATGGAAGTTTTGAGAGTGAGAGGGGCCTTCGCTGTGCTGCTTGTGTTCCGTGGGCTGAACGGGAAGAGGAGATAGAGGGTGGAAGAGAGAAAGAGAGACAGAGAAAGAGAAAGGGAGTGGGTGAGGTGGAGTGGGCTAAGGGTTAGGAGAGGGTTGAGGCGGCTGTTTGGCTGGAGGGAGTGAGAGGCAAGGGGGAAGGGGCGGTTGGGCCGGTGTGGAATGGGGATGAAGGTTTGGGTCGTCCTCGTCAGCTCTTGGGGACGGAGAGGGAGTAAAAGGGGTGTTCGACGGCGGCAAAGGAGGGCTGGAAAGAGTGCGGGGGTGGGGAGAGGTGGGGTGGCCCCGGGGGGGATTATGTCGGCCGTGGTCTCGATCTTCGGTCGGCGGCGGTGGAAGGTTCTCGTTCGTACCGCAATGTTTACGATCTCTCCGTGCCGGGGCGCAGTAACGCGGCTCTGGGCCCCTTTCCATTCCACCTCACGGCCCCAAAACCCTCTCCCTCCCACTTTCCCGGCTACCACGAACCCCCACCCCACACTCCCTCCCACACCGATCCCACCAAAAAACCCCAACCGTGTGCGGCTGGCTGCTGCTACTACTACTCAGGCCGGAGGGTGGAATGGAGAGGAGTGTGTATGTGTGTGTGGATTGGGGAGGGCAGGGAGAAAGGACGGCGGCGGCGGATCGGGTGGAATTGTGGGCAAATGGGGATGAGGGACCGAAGGACACGGGGTACGCGTTGAGCAGGGGAGGGAGAGAGATTTTCCGGACAAACTGGCGGAGGGTTGTGGTGCGCTACTCCCCACTCCCCTCCCGACGCGCCCCAACTCTTCTTACATCGATGATTCCCTATGTCACGCGCGCTTAACCGTAACGACGCCGCACGGCCCGTAGGAACAGATGAGACACGAGAAAAAAGGAGGGGTTCCCGAGCTTGCTCACACCTGAGGATAGAAGAGGAGGCAAGAGACCTACTCCGGATCCCTCCTGCGGTCTCGGAAGGGAGAGGGCAAGGGTGGATGCGAGGGTAATTCGGTGCGATAGGTGAGATGGAGAGAGCAGGTTTCGGGAGAGGGAAAGCGAACTATCTCCCATCGATTCGGAGGAAATAATAATTTTTTAACGTTTTTGCGACAAAAGAATGTCCCTTGCCCGGGTCGTGAGATACGGCGACAGATGGCGTGAAAGACGAATAAATGATTCAGTTTAAACGGTGACGTCACATACAACCGTTTCGTTCTTTGGGCGAATGGCAATTGGAGAGGTACTGCCCCTGTGAAATTCAGATCCTGCCAACCTTTGTTTGGGATAGAATGAGTAGAACGTGATATCCTGGGTTAAATAATCCACGCGCGCATGGTCATATGGCTACGTTTGCGCAATGAACTGCATTAAACTAATAAAAAAACAAGCGATAGCGCGTACCGTCCTGGAGAATGCATAGTAATCCCGCCGTGGAATTATCCTTCTACGAGGATGATGAATTGTGGACATTTAGGGGTCATTAATCGTCGAACGGGATTTGAAGTGAATTTTTAACAAGCAATGTGCCGTGGTATTTCATCGCTTTGACCTAAGCTGCATGGATGCTACTATTTCTCGTTTATTAATTACTGTTTCGGCTTACTAATATCCCATGAGTTAGAAATGGAGCCCGTTAGGGAAATGGTCCGTATAAATCTAGGATGAGCCTTTGAACTGATCTCTCTAATGCATGACTGCAGCCAGTAAGGTGAATTTTAATGTTAAGTGCGGGTGGAGGACAAATACGACAACTTTAAAGTTGCTACGTGTTGAAATTTATTTTATCTTTATATTTTTAATGTTTTTTTAAATTCATTATTTATTTGGTTGAATAGATGTATGTCCCTTTTACATCTGTTTCTTAAATGTAAACTTTCAACATAAGTCAGAAATGAAATTAAAACCATGCGTATGCCATTTATTTATATTCATTGACAAGTCACATATCACACAGAAGTAAAAATATCATGGGTAGAGTATATAAAATTTCTTTTTTAGAAAAAATATTTTAAAAATAACTTAAATCTGGTTTAAGTTGCTCTCCATGAACACTAAAATAGCAAAAGCTGGTAACGAAAATGCAGAATGAAAAAATATGTAAATACTCATCTAATTTCTTATCGAATTTTGACACATTTTTCTTAATATTTGCATCGCAGTGATTAATAGTATCACTGGTTTTAGGAAGAAGCTGTTGATTAAGAATTATAAAATAATAACCAATTAATCTTCCTTTATCTGCAATATGACAATTTTATATACTCTTGGCTATTTAAAAACAGCAGTTGGTTTGTGAAGCAAATAGATAAATAAACCTCTACCTATTCAACCTGAGCACCTTTTTTAGGTGTCACCGGACATTTTAATCTGAAATTTAGACATGGTAAATAGATAATCTTTTGCTTTTACAAATTAATTTTAAGTATTAAAATAATGTAAATACTTTTTTCCTTGATATGATATAAAGAAAAATTATTCCGTAGTAAGCATACGAGGCTCATACTGAGTTACACTGTGGTGTATATGATATCCTATAGGATATTAATTAGGTAAATCCTGTAAAAATAAAAATCTTCGCTTTTAGGCATCGACTATTTTACCTTTATTAAACAGATATGTAATATTATTAATCATATTCTACCGTAGCTATAGTATCCTACTCCGCTAAATTTCGAGGAGAATGAAATATATTAATCGTCATCCGAAATTATTTATGCCAACTTCTCCTAAAGAGCGCGTCAAGTTAAGAACTGTTGATTATTAAACTTTAATATGCTATAAATGACGCAAAATAAATACTTTGTATGTAGTATTATTCTCTTTACTTTGACTTGGAAAATAAGGCACATATTTAGTTATATATATAGGTAGCCATGGCTTTTAAAAATCCAGCGAATTGAAATGGTAGATGGGTATTCCTTTCACAGTTCTGATCAAACGATATAATGCCAAAAAAACTTGGTTACCGATGAATGCATCCTTATAAATTTCTTCAAGAAAAAATGTGTGAAGAAAATACGTGTCCGGAGTCATCGGTAAAGGCATACACTAAACCTTATACATATACGAGAAAAACTTAATTTGGCATTATTATATCTATAGTATATTCAGAATTTGGGCCCGGCTATCGAAATTTATTTTGTTTAAGACATCCAACAAATCTGGGAGAACATTAATTAACGTGACCAATGCGCCTGATATAACACAAAAATCTACCTCGCGTAAATACTCGGCTAAGGCAGATTGGAGTTAACCCAGATTCAAGAGATGCTGTCAGAGGATTACTGTACTGGGCAGGATCATCTCATCTCGCGCGTATATCCATTCCACTCTGTTCTCCCCATTAGCTCCTGCCATTGCGTCAACATAAGGGGTAACAACAAGCTACTCGTTCTCTGCAAAATAAGCCGTCAGAAATAATCTTCCCCACGAGCTGTTCGGTTGGACAGCTAACGGAATGTGAAGCATTCACTAAGCCGTCCTTAAAAAAAATCTTCCAACTATTTTAAACGCCCCGGATTTCGAGAAACGCGTTAACTTTCCAGGATTATGTCGGAGCTGAAACTGAAACTAAACGATATAACGTCAACAGCTATTCGGTAAACTTGAAATTAAACTACTCTCCTTTCGTGAATACTTAAGTATAAAATGGAGAGACTCATTATTTTTTCAACAACTTCAAAAAACTTTAACTATACTTTGACCTCATTAGAAGGCCCTAACATTCTCACTCTTCCAGGAGAGTATCAGAAAGGATCATGTTTGGGTGATTACATACGATCTGCTGTAAATGAATAACCATCACTCATATTGAGAACAAAAGTCTTTTCCTTCGAGATGAAGGAAGCTTAATTTTTTCATAAGAAATTGCCACCCAACGATGATGAGAATATCATAAAATTATGATTTCTACAATTTAAAATATATTGATGTGGCCTTTCAAAGATTCATTTTAGACTGGCTTCATTTATTGAAAATAAAATTACTTTAAACACATTGGTACGTGTGTGTTATAATTTACTTAACGAAGAATCATATAGTAAAAATTCTTCGATTGGATTCGGCGCTGTTACAAGTCATCGAATTTAAAAGGAATAGTGTTTTTTTTGTTAAAACATTTCTAGAACGTTGATTGAGTTATTCGTCGTAGATGGCCAACATAAAAAATTAACATTTCTAAGAACCTCAGCTCTTTCACGTGTTAGCCATAAACACAAATATAAATATTAGCTTGATAGTGAATTATGAATTTTATTGATATATATATATATATATATATATATATATATATATATATATATATATATATATATATATATATTAGAGATAGCCTTTCAGTAAAATTCAAACTTTTTGCTACACTTAAAAATTGTGTTTTTTTTTAGACTTGAAAAAATTGTGATTGACATACACGAAAAAATAACGTACTATTTGACTTTAAAATGACACACAACTGATGGTATCATAGCCATAGACAGATCAACGACTCCCATTAAATTGAATTTCATTTATTCTTAGGTCCTTATAGGGAAGTAGAAAAAATGACTTTGAAATTCAAGAGGGTAATCAAGAACAATATCCAGGACTACATACAGCTCAAATTCAAATTTTAGGTACATTATTAACTAATGAATGTAACGAAATCGCATGCATGAACAAATAAAATCAAGTTTTGTGTTGAAGAAAATAACGAGGAATTATTATCCTTGGACTAATGAAAGAAACAGGAACTTTTAAGTTGATTACGTCCAGTTAATGACCAATATTTACAAATAACTCTTTTGTAATATACATGCGATCAATGGAGAATTCATATTGAAACTAATTTACACCAGAGTATTATGATGATAAATGCTCAATATATCCATTAAAAATTATAATATAGTGTATGAAATGAAAATATAATAACCAATGATATAATTCATTAATTTCTCTCATTACACGAATGATCACATTACGTATATTCCAAAGTTCGTTTAATTTAATCAAATCATCATCTCTACTCGTTCCGACCCAAATATTTTCTCGTTTATACATTTGACATTGTAATCGAAACTTTTGTTCATTCTATTTTTACTCATTAACCAACGTTTTAACTTCATACGCCTTCCATGCATTTCGATTGGGGATATTCCTCAAACAAGCTTCTTTCATCACTATATCGACTGTAAATTTCAAGAGAAAGAGTGGTGACACTTGTGTCTCCATATGGTCCTGTTTTGAAGATTGTTCTTTTAACCTTTTCCATACTTATAGAGGTTACTCTCCTCTATCTAGGTCTATGTGTTGTTCACCCATGATCTTCCCCGAGATATGTTTAGTTTTCGTTGTGCGGAGGTCCCTGTTAAACGGGATTTAAATAAGTTTAACATATGTAAGGGGTACTGTATATGGTCGACTCTATCAATTTCAACTTATTCGTCTTTCATGCTTAATGGTATTTATTGACTGTCAGTTTCCATCGATGGGAACGGGAAATGAGAGAGCTCCAGCAATATCATACGTCGTCCATTACCGAAGCGCTTCAATGCAAAAAGTTGGAGAGAAGGAAGTTTACATAAAGCGGTTCATATTGTCAGCTCAAAAGGTTATAACCGTGGTAATCTCATGATTTAACTCAATTTAAATACATTTGAAAATTAAAATTAAATATAAGAAATATCAGCTTTGAAACCTGGAAAATATAATGTAACACTTGAATTCCAAACTTTTATGCGACTATGTACACTCATTAAGCACAATAATTAAGTAAAGATACCAAGGAACTCACTAACATTATCCAAGTTGCAGTATTTCGCAGGCGTCCATAAAAATAAAAAAGGGAAGGCACAAAGAAACCCAGTTTTTCGATCACATAGGGATGTAGGGTTGTCACACACAGTTGTATTATTTTTATTGGCTCATATTTTATACAATAGAATTAAACCAATAGGCTATTAAAAATTCAAAATATTCAAGCAGCACATATTATTCAAAATATATTCTAAAATAAAAAATATGCAGATGTACTTTGGTTTTTAAAAACACTACCTTTTGTGCTGCACGGCTTATTCCGCTTATCTTTCTCTCAAGTAGAAAAATAACAATTAACTAGATTAAGTTAGATAAAATATTGTGAATTGATTGATATCATTGATTGAATTAATTAATTAATCGTTGAAATACGTCTGATTTCCCATTACTATTTCACATATTAATTCATTCTAATTGTAATTGCTTCTCCCTTTTCAAATTGTATATTCATTCAGAATATACTATTATTATTTTGAGGACATATAGTATTGAATTTTGCCAAGTTTATATGCTATATTTTCTAAAATAAATTTATGTCATTAGTGGGTTTGAAGATGAGCTATTTATACGTATTTGTAGTATACCTTTAACCTTGAACATGGATGTTGCGTGATTTCTCGTGGCTCAGGTGTTCCCATTTACTTGATGTGGTTGGATGGGATAGGTTTACTCGGTTGGAAATATGAGGTTATCAAATGATCAATGGAAAATATTACTAAAAGATTATTATAATGAATTAAACCCGAGTAACTGCAATCGATTAAATACATATGTATTTTAAATGGTTCATATTTCATCCATTACGTTGGAATTTATTTAATTCAGGAGTAAATTCGGAAATGTATCAACATAAAAAAATTCTAAATAAAACTAACTCTTCAATACCCGCATTATTGATAAATGACTCCAAATACGGAAAAAGATACACTATAGGACGAATGAAATTTGTGTAGATTTAATAAATTTGAATCGACAAAAAGTACCGCAGTACTACAGCATCAATACAAACATTAGGAAGATCTGAATACTCTAGTCAAATATTCATTAAAATATATGCAGTTAAAAGTAATTTTATGCAAACATAGACCATAAAAATATGTTTGTCCCTTGTATTAAACTGGGTCTGGGCTAATTTTTTGAAAGCGATGAGTCATTACGTTCATTATTGTTACGTAAAGAACTGGTCATAAATCTAAAAAATAAAGAATGGGGCATCAATTCAACATATTTTCAAAAGAAAATTATGAATTTATATTCTCCCTTGCGGGATCAACGTTAAAGCAAATATCTCTGCCTGTTCTCCATAACTGATATGGTGAACAAACTCGAACTTAGGGCAGCTACCATTTGGATTCTTAAACGATGGGGTGGCAGGCAGTGATGTCTGAATTCGAATTCTTCGCGGGAGGATTTCTTTTTCTTCCCTTCCCGTCCCGAAAACTGTGGATGAATTATCGATTGGAATGAATGACGTGAAAGGGTGCAAGTCGAGTTGGAGACAGAGAGAAAGAGACGGTAAGATAAACTCCGAGAGTACCCTGGGGGAATACTTCAAGAGCTTCTTAGCGCGGGCATGGCAAGGGTTTGGAAGAAGATATGTAGCCCCGCAAGGAGTAGACATCCACACTGAGATCTGGGTGCACCTTATCTCTGGGAGCGCGTAAAAGGAGGCTACGGGACTTCCCCGTATTAATCACGCGCCCTTCCCGCCCGCCTTTCGCATTCTCTGCGTAGAAGCCCGGGATACTGTAGGAAGAAAGGGGTGGAAGTGAGTGGTGGTGGGGAGTGTGTATGTGTAGAGAGCGTGGTGGTGGTGTGGACTAGCTTGGGATACCCTTAAAGCGAAGAGTCGACTGCCTTCGTAAGAACGAGTATTGCTGGGGGCCTGGCTAGTAGGCAACGCCACGTTGACAGCAAAGAAATGCGGGTTGCATTCTAAAGAGCCACGGGGGCTGAAGAGGGAGTTGGTAGCAGGTCGCGAGAGAGAGAGAGATACCGCACGAGACTTGCGGGGCACGGACGGATCTCCCTCCCTCCAGCAAAACCCCCATCAAGTTTCCTTCTCACAAAAATGCCCTTTTCATACCTCCCGCTCCTTCATATCTTGTTCCACCCCTTCCTCATATTTCCTTCAGTCATTTCTTTGGTCCTCGCTAAACATTCCGAAGGTAAAGACGAGGAGGTCAAGGGAGCCTTTGTCACGAACCGGCGCGGATGGAGGGATCCCTTTACTGTTAATTCCACAACAAGGTTCTAACTTAAAGATATTGTTGAGCACTGAGCAGGAATCCGGAGCGGTTTAGGCTGAATAATTTCGGGAGAGCCCCATGGGACGATCCCGCTGACAATCCGCCCTACTCTCTCGTGACTTCTGGGACGACCACTGACTGCCCTAAGGATAATGTATCGTCTACGTTACCAAACAGCATGGTAAGTTTACACGATGGTGTGGATGTCTAGGGTTGGTGCTACTTTGTGGTGACATGGTTTTACAGCATCTCACCCCAAATGTACACATTACTGTAGATCTGGCGTAGTGAATGTCATATGAGGAAAAAATTAAGAGCCTCCATGGACTAGCATGTAAAACCTGGAAGAGGGGAGAAATACAAGAAGAATGGAGCAGCTAAGACTGGAAGACCAGTCTTAACTGCTCCATTTTAAAGAAATGGGGATTAGTTGGAGAGGAACAAGAATGGAGTGTTAATATTTTTAAACGTCATTTACAAACTCTTGTACAGAATAGTTATGGAGAGAATAAATACCTATGCTAATGAGTACCAATTTGACAACTACCCGAATGAAGGGGCAACTGAACCAATCTTTGCACATGAAGAAATGTTACGAATATTATATTGACCTGTATGTTTTTCATTGAATTCCCGAAGCATTTGATAGCATTTATAGGAGAATCATTCTGAATGCCATGGAAGGATGTGGAGTACTAAGGAACTAGTTAGTGTGGTAGATATGACATGAAAGGATCTTGGGTAAAAGTCTATACGGAGGTAAGACTAGCAGAACTGTTCAAGTAGCAGTTGAAGTACGACAAGGTGATTCTCTTTCTGCGGCACAATTTAATATCTATATGAAACTTTGTAGGACCTGAGATGAGAAGAGACAATAGTGAATGGCTAATAAGTTAATGTTAATGTGATGACATAGAATCGGTGCCAAAATATGTGGATTTCCTTTATGTAATGTTAGAGAAATTGGAAGAAAAGAGACAAAATATGGGTAATGGGTTAATTGAAATTGAAACGAAGTATATCATATAAAAAAATCGGAATAAAGAAGTATAAAATTTGGGTAATAGTACTTCTAAAGTGCAATGTGTTAACCTTCCATGTTCTGTCTTAAATTGCAAGATGTTGATGACAGAGGATATTCATAAGAAAATAATGACTAGAAATAGATATTTCTTCCCTAAAGTTAAAATCTTGAAATTGATGATCTTATCTTGGGATTTGAAAATTAAGCATTGAAAGAATTTATGAAAATACATTAAGTTTTATAAAATACTCATTAGCCCAGTCGGATAGGAAGCATAAACTGTGTCAGGGGCCAATGAGAATGTTTTACTTGTATTTGAACAAAATGTTTTAAGGAGAATGTATGGTTCAGTGAGATGAGAGATGGATAATAAGAACTGATAAAGAAATACAAACCTCTTTCAAAGGGGAAGTCATTTTGAAATGGGTGAAATCATTACGGCTAACTGGATATGTTACGTAGAAATGATTAATGATTAAAGAAAAAAAAGTTTCTACATGAACATACTATATGGAGGAAAAGAGTAGAACAGGAAGACCGAGGAAGAGTTAGATACAGGATTTGAAAGAAGATTTAAGATCGTGCGGGTTGCAAACATGATGAAAGAAGGTCCAGAATAAAGAACATTTGATGTAAATCATTACGGAGGCTCTCTACTCTCACTATACGCTGTATTGCCAAGGAAGTAAGTAATATTAGAGAGGTAGAGGATATAAGATCGATGTCATATGGGTATAATAAGAACCAGATAATGGAAAACGTAGGTGGAAGAGGCTATGATGAAATGACACTTCATTTGATTTGCAGGGAACAGGATAGTTTGGAGATCTGCTACAAACATATCCTCAGATAAGTAACCCATGTTAACGATCAACTAAAATATTTATTTCAAGCAATAAAGTTAGCTACTTTGATTTAAAATCATAATTGCTTGATTTTCTAACAATTTTGCCCATAAAAATATGAAAACAATTTGAGTCGCTCGTATAAAATCGCTTAACGCTACTTTATTTCTGCAAGGGATATAATTGCTTTCCACGTGTATGACCACGAAGTTAAAATGACAATTTTCAATTCAAACCAATATGTTACCTAAAGAATTTGAAAATCAAACATTTGATAGCTGAAATATATTTACTTTTAAAGTGATAAAACAAAGGTATACCTTCATATTTTTCTGAATAGCTTAATCAGGGAATTACCAGAGGAAAGTAATATTGATTTCGAAATAAATATTTTCTATATCTTTATCTGGTTTGAAAACTACCTTGATTAAAATTGTTAACGATAAGCAAAAAACGAAGCTCTACTATATTTTCGTGGTAAAAATTATGTAATAAAATCACTGAAAAACACATTTAAACATTTAAGATCATTTACAGTCATAAATATCAACAAAAATTATCTGCAAAAGTTAAAATAGAATAAACATATTGTTTAGTACCTCAAAGTCTCAATTATATATTAAATAAATACACTTCATCATATTTACAAGCACGTAACACTGTATACATTGCTACTCAAATATATGGCCTACATAATTCTTTTATGAAATTTAAAACTTTATTTTTAGCACTTCACATTCAATTCCCGATGTATTCATCGAAAAAATAGATTTCAATGAGTATGTACGTTTAACTTCTAATCAAAAGCTCATTTTTATGCTCCATATCTGAAATATTAAAAGCCTATATTCTCTCGTGGAATTGTTTAAAGAGGGCGTTTAACAATGAAAATTAAATTGAAGCATGAAAATAAATATTATAGAATACGACCATCAAGGTTAAGGCATACGGTATGTCTTCATCTTGATAAAAAAATTATATAGGAAAACCTTAGTTTGACTCATTGAATACTTCCTTTGAAGTGTTGATGAAATGTGTCAGTCATTTTTAATATTTTAAGCTCTTACTTATCTTTTTATCATCAAAAGCACCATGAATTTAAAATTAGACTTTTGCCTTAATTGAAATTAGATTTCCACGAAATATTTGCACTTTCAACAAGATTATTTGGCTAAAATTGATCCAGAGTAGGAAGGTTTGCCCTGAATTGCGAGGTCATGAACATGGGAGAACTTAAGAAACATGACGCCGCGCCAAAATAAAATATCCATCTGGCAGACGTTGTTCATACTAGTGAGTGAGAGACACAAAACCATAATTCACGTGGACGGAAAGTAGTTTGAAGGTTCGATGCAATTCTCTCTGACAAATGGCCGAAAAAAATTGCGTCGTGAACGACGTGCATGCAAGCAACGTAGGAAATGTTCACCGGAGGTGATAAAACTAGTGCAGAACAATCTACATAACAGGGAAGATGTTCCTTCCTCCGCTTGCACGTCAGCTAGTTAAGCTAGAGTTTGATAAACATAATATCGGGGCCAGACAAAAGGCTGACATCACAAAGAGATTAAGTCTGGGATGATTAACGACCACGGAATAAATGGGATCGTAAAACTCTTGCATGAATTCATCGGGAGTTGGCATCGGCCTATGCCTCTTGCATTTGGAAAGTACGCGAGGGCAAATCACACGCTGTATGCGCGAGCATTACGACGCCGACCTGGAATGGAAAAGGCGTGCATACAAAGAAGTCCTTAACGACACATTCCACAACTACGTATTGCTTTTCGAGGTTTAACGTTGCACGCGAGAACATTTAGGGCGAAACACGATCCTGAGACTCGGATCATCGTGGGAGGAATTAAGGAAAGCATTGGAAAAAAGGGGACAAGCATGAAAATTTAAGCGCAAGGGTTAAGCAATGGGAAAATACGTCCCTCTCAAAAGCTAGGTGGTGGTTAAAAGTTGTTATTAAGGCATTGGAATAGTACGAACATAGCACAGTAGATAAGAACGTATGCAACTATAGCCGTTGAAAATAAATTAAAAATACCGGTTGACAATGATCCAGCCACTTCACACTCTGGTATTCTCAAAGTCGATTGCTATCACATGATTGCGTGATTATTAATCGCCTAAGCCCCGTTAATTTCGACCAAATGTCATGTAATGATACGTACGTCAGGCGTTTGCCTAAACTAAACTTCTAGAAAATGATTTCTTAAGAGATTTAACAGCCATGAAGGTCTAATAAATAATTTCGCTCATATAAAAATAAATCAATGTTTCTTTGTCATTAAGTAAAATGAAAACAAATACGTTTTAGAAATCACTGTGGTCGTGAGTCTTCACCATTTAATAAAAATTCAAACACATGTATTTCATTGTTAGAAATGCCAGATGTGTATATTTCTTTGTTTAAGTTTGTTACGAAAATTCAAATTTCAGTTGCTTGTACGTCTGGTTTAAAGGTTTTCTGTGTACTAGTGAGGCAAAAATGTTTATCAATAAATAAGTAAAAAAAGAATGTTTGATTATGTAGCGAAGGGTAAAAAATGACTACACATTAGTGCTGGTGATAAATTTGAAATATATATATATACATATATATATGAATACATATAAGGGATACGAATACATATAAAGGACGAACCCAGGAGAGGTGGGGAATTTCGTGGCACCCATAGCCAGAAGAAAGAGACGAGGCACATTGGTTAATTATGCGATCAACTCGTGTATATATATATATATATATATATATATAATTATATATAAATATATATATATATATATATATATATATATATATATATATATATATATATATATATATATATAAATTTTCAGACCACTCGTATATATTTTTATTTTTAGGTAATCTACCGATTACGGTAGGTTTTTGGATAAACACAACTACCAAACAAATATTTTGCGACTCCTAACAAAATAGAGTCCAGTCTACCTAGTCTATATCAGGTCCCTCTTCATCTCTGAGTACTTCCTTCCTGCCTTCATCCCGTCCAACATCCCTATCCTGTTCCTGCCCTTTCCTCTTTGCCTAACATTCTCCCCTCAATTACAGTCTTCAACATCCATCTATCCATCCATCATCCAACATCCATCCATCAATACGCCCTTCATCCATTTTTCCTGCCTTCATAGGATTTCTCCCAACAAACCCCTTTCTTCGTCTACCATACCAAGTACTTCCTCATTTGTTTTCTTTTCGGTCCATTTCACCTTCTCAATTCTTCTCCACACCCACATTTAAAAAGCTTCCAACCTACGTCTTCCTTACTCAACGTCTCTCTCATTAACTCCCTCCTCCGTGAAAGCCACTTTGCCTGGGGCAATTCTTCTCCTTACGTCCCTTCTACGAGGGTCATCCGGAAAGTAGTACCCGTTCGTGAAATAAAGACACAAAAGTAAATATTAACAAACATAAAAAATTTTATTTGAAAGAGGATACTTTAAACTACTTCTCAACATAATCTCCAAGCAAATTAAGGCATTTGTCATAACGTGTGACAAGTTTCTGTATTCCTGCTGCATAGTCCTTCGCCGCCAGCTCATTGAGATACGCGAGGGACCCATCTTGCACAAATTTTTGCATAATGCAGATGGTGTTTAACAATTTCATGAACAATTGTTCGAGAAACATTGGGAAAATGCTCACAGATGTCATCAATTGTGACGCGCCGATCGTTCCTCACGAATTCGTCAACTGAGCTCACCAGTTGGTCTGTAATGACAGACGGTCTCCCCGAACGCTCATCGTCGTGTGTGTTCCCCCTCCCCATGTTGAAGTTGCGACACCACCGCCGAACAGACGACTCGTCCATTACATTGTCTCCATACACCTCCTTTAATTGGCGATGAATATCACATGGGCGAACGTTTCTTGCATTGAGGAATTTAATCACTGCCCTCACTTCACAACTGGCGGCGTTCTCAATTTTTTTAAACATTGTAAACAATCACAGAAACAACACAGGCAATGCTAGCGTCACGCAACTTGGCTCAGAGAAGGCAGACAAGCCACTGAAGCTATCTGACCTCGTCCAGCGGCTACTCGCGTCGTCAGCACTTCATGCGGCACGAACGGGTACTACTTTCCGGATGACCCTCGTACTTCGACCGTGTTGGCCCAAAACACTTCCGAGATACGTAAACTGTTCTACCTGCTCTAGTTTTTTGCCTCCTATTTTAATGTTCAGCTTAGGCTTTTTCTTTCTAGATAATCGCATTACCTTTGTTTTATTTATATTGATTTTCATCCCATACCTGTCGCACTGAATTTCCAATTCACTCAGCAATGCTTGCAACCCCTTGGCTGACTGACAAACTAAAGCTTGGTCATCAGCAAACGTAACTGATTTTACGAATTCCCCGCCTACTTTCATTCCTACCCCCAGTTCCTCCCATGCCTCTTTAATCATTTCCTCCTCATACAGGTTGAACAGTATCGGTGATAACGGGCAATCTTGCCTTACACCTCTTCCTAGCACTGCCCATTCAGACTCGCCGTTCCCCACCCGCACATGAGCAGTCTTAGATATGTACAGGTTGCGGATTAGCCTACCTTCCATCCAATCAGACATAAAAAGAGAATATAACGTAGATAGTTACAATTCCAAATAAGTAAAGGCTACTTCCTGGGAGGACTACAGAACCATATGTTTGATTTAGCGCGCAACAAAATTTGTTCCCATAATCATCCACAAGAGGATAGAGAGCAGGGTAAATAAGTGCCTAGGGGATGATCCGTTTGGGTTCAGGAAGAGAAGGGGCACGCGCGATGCCTTTGCAGTAATAAGATCACTACTCGAGAGGAATATAGGATACAATCAGGACGTATTTGCCTGTTTTATAGATTTTGAACAGGTGTTTGATAGAGAAAATTGGGAAAACTAATAAATATATTGCAGAAAATAGGAATAGATGGAGGGATTAGAGACCAAGCCGCAACCTGTACTTGTCTCAGACTGCTCAGGTGCGATTCGGGAACGGAGGGTCCGGATGGGTATTGTATACAAGAGGAGTAATGCAGGGTTGTTCCATATCACCAATGATGTTCGACGTATATTTGAGCGAAATGATTATAGAGACATGGGAGGAACTGTACATAGGAATTAAAGTCGCCAGGGAAGTTGTAAAATCAGTTAGATTTGCTGATGATTAATCTTTAGTTTATCAGTCAGCTAAGGGATTGAAAATTTTACTGAGTACCTTGGAAATTTAGTGCAATAGATATAGGATGTGAATAAATGTAAATAAAAAACTAAGTGCTTTTTCCAGAAAGGGTAAGTTAATTAAACATTAAAATAGGAGCGCAAAGACTAGAGCAGGTGGAACAGTCACGTATCTCGGAAGTATTTTGGAACAAAGTGGTAAACGTAGCAGGGATATTAGGAGAATAATTGCGTTAGGCATATTTTAAAAGGAGATAATTGACCGAAACGTTGAGTAATTATGTTAGAAAGGGCTCGTTAAAACTTTGATATGGTGTGTGGTTATGTACGGCGTGGAAACATGGTCACTAAAGCAGGATGTTAGGCTTAGATTGCAGTCTTTTGAAATGTGGATGTTAAGAAGGATGGAGAAGGTGAAGTGGACAGAAAGGAAACAAATGAGGAGGTGCTGGGTATGGTGGGTGAGGAGATGGGATTGTTGGGAGAAATCATAAGGAGGCGGAGAGCATACACAGGTATTGATCGGCAGTGGGATGTTGGAGACAGTGATAGAGGGGAGAATGTTGGACATACGAGGAAGGGACAGGAATATGATGCTTGGGGATGTTGGACAAAATGTAGGGATGAAGGAAGTACACGGAGATGAAGAGGTGCTATTTTGTTGAGCATAATGTTAGTCTGTATTTTGTTAGGGGAGACAGGAGAAATAGTTGGTAGTTGGGTCCATCAAAAACTT
Organism: Hetaerina americana; assembly: GCF_022747635.1. NCBI lineage: Eukaryota > Metazoa > Arthropoda > Insecta > Odonata > Calopterygidae > Hetaerina > Hetaerina americana. Next base: position 43,665,874 of record NW_027286874.1, read on the forward strand.
ACCTTAACCGGTAGATAATCTATAATAACAGTTAATTCAGTGTCATACGTATGAAATAATTTATGCTGACCGCTGAAAAGACGGTTCGTAAGTTGTGAACAGCTGCTGCCAAATAATATAGTCTCGAATTATTACTTAAAAAGTAAACTTCATAATAAAAAGTGAAAAGTCATAATTTATTTTGGTAATATGCTCTATCAATTTTGGTGGCCTCGACTTATTAGTTACTTTAAGAGATATCTTTAAGAGTCCATTAGTTCATTTTTTCGCATTTAGTCCATCATGCCGCTGAAAAAACGTTCTTCGTCCATCTTAGGTTACTGGTACCAAAAAACCACCTCAAGAGTGTGTAGCAGAAGAGGGTTACATCACGCGTGCAACATGAAATATTAATATTTTGTTAACTTTTAGTTACAATATGGTTCTGTAAAGTAATTAAAATGATGTAAATCGTTTTACTACAAGTACATACACTGCGATATCTAAATTAAAGATTAAAGTTCTAGGGATCATGAAAAGGTACCAGCCCTTCTGCCACGTAAAGCTTTTAGTTCAGTCGGAGGGGATTTTCACGCAACTTGGTGATTTACATTCCTCTGATTTACTCTTTATAATACAATTTCGTTATTATGAAATACCTTAATATGTCTTCCAATGAAGAATAACCTTAAAATATTAACTTTAGGCCACGTTATTTCAAACTAAAAGGAGATACATTGAAAATTGTAAAGATTAGGGTTGTCTAAATTGTTCAAAGAATTTCCAAACTTTAATATACAACTATACCATTGATGTAAAATGTTTTTGATGATGATGGAGAATTTTTCATTCTTAAAGAATTAAAGATTATTGAGGTTTCGTCATTATATTCAAATTTATTTTTGAACAGAATTCAGAGCTCTCAACAGTCACCACGTAACACTTTTGTCCAAAGCATCTGCAAATCGTGGGCTCACAAACGCTCGTGAATATATGTCATTGAGAATGTATGTTGCGAGTTTAAAATTGTCCACAAAAGAATGTAAAAATAGACATTTTTAACCTTAGCCGATAATACAACCTATAAACTAAAAATTTGAAAATTTAGAGTTATGCGGGTCAACTCCTTTTCTATTGCGGTCTACAATTTTACAGAAAGTACGGGGTGAGTAGGAAAAAAGCATATCCAGGTTTTGGTCTGGTGTGACCAATTGACCAACAAAGAACAGCATTAAGAGTTATTAACAATCGACTGAGTTAAAAATGGGAAATAATGATAGTACACCATAAATTTATTACCATTTACATGAATTTACGCCTAAAAAGATGACGATTCATTTTACTGAACTATTCATTCATAAAGTTTAAGTTTCAGTGAGGAGTTTTCCATTTCGGAAAAGATTCATACGATAAGCGACGTATCAAAAAATCCATACGGGCCAAAATCATATGAAATGTAACAATATCCTTATATTTTAATGTTAAGTAGCTAAGCTATCAGAATTACTATCTAAATAGAAAAACACCAGTAAATATGCCAACATTTTGGCATACTTGTCCTCAATATTTTAGTAGAAATTATCGGAATAGCTGAGAACATCCGTACAATAATGCCATGAATTATGACTCAATGTCACATCAGATGTTGTATCAACACACTTAAGGAGACGTACCCGTCACGCCTGGAATGCACCCTGAAACTCCCTCTCAGGAATGCCTACCAAGAACGTTGTAACATGCGTTTGGATGCTTTCTACGGTCTCCTAATGCCTCCTTTCAGCTCTCTCTTCGGTTGGGGAGACAAAAAAATCGTAAAAAAAGTTGGGACTTCTAGGGGGCTTGGGGAACACCGGGGTGGTGCTCTGGGCAAGGCAATTGGTAACGATGAAGGACGTGTGACTACGGGCATTGCCATTGTTGAGCTTAACCGGGTCTTTGATGCCAACCCTCACGCGCGCGACCTGGCGTTTGAATCTCTTGGGGTAGTAGTAATAGTAGTTTTGAGGGAAGGCGACCGACAACTGAGGTCATTTGCGCCATAGGGGATGGACAGGAAAGGATGAAGGGTAGAGAGGAACCAGGCGTAGGCATTAGCCTATTCTTTATGAAAGGCACCAAGGGGTCCGCAGTTTAACGTCCCATCCGACGGACGGCGTACTCACTAAAAGTGCCCTCCACAAAGCACCTCAAGTAGGGATCGAGATACCTCTGAAAAATATTCAACACCGTCGGGATTTGAACCCGCGCTCTCTGAGTGGGACGTTAGCCCCCACACCATCTCGATCCCCAATCTCTTGGGCCCCTCCAGTTAATGGCTGAGTTGACAGTTTCTCCCTGCGACACAAACTCAAAATGGACCATTCATCGGACGTCAAAGAAGACAGTGAGTAGCTTTGATGCGAGACTTGCTCATTCGCTCCTTCTTTGGGCGGTGGGATTATTTTGTGTGCCACTCGCTTCTCCACCTTTGCGATTATGGGTCGTACGTACTTGAACATCCTGGATTCGCTTCCGGTTACGATAGAGTTAAGGAGGTCCGGGTCATTTTGAACCAAATCCAATAATTCTTGACAGCGCGAAACTCGAAGTTCTTTCTAGTCGCTAGTCAACACTTTCGGCACAAGCTTTGCGCATTTCCAGAGCCTTGGCCACTATAGCAGATACCGCAAATGTGCGCATATGATGGGTGTCATAAATTCGTTGAATGCTTAATTGACAGTCGGAACGCAAAAATTCGCACACACGATTCATGTTTTCGTCGGTTCTGGCCGTTGTTGGTCGTACAGAACGGGGTTCGTCGGAGACCTCCCGACACTCCTTGAACACTTTGTGCCACCTATAAACCGGGACCATGAAATATAGTCGTCCTTGAAGGCCTCTTGCAGTATCTTGAATGCCTCGGTTGCATTGTTTCCAAGCTGCATGCTAAACTTGATGGTGTATCGCTGTTCAAGTGAACGTTCCATTGCGCCGTGTTACATAGTCGAAAAACACACTTCACGCGGAGGCACATCTTTCCGCTCAGACTGCTCGGAGCAAACTGGCAACCAAATGCGTTGAAAGGGCCGACACCCCATCACATTTACCAACTGGTTTTACCACGCTGCCATGGGTAGTCGCATCAAAATAAAATCATGCGCACTACATTCATAATGGTTCATGTACATCAATTCCAACAATTGGTAGTGAAATTCTAAAGAGCCTGAGGTTTCAATGTGAGAATACAGGATCTAATTTAATATTACAATTACTTTATCTTCGATATAAGGAAAAGTCTTTTAGCCGGAATTCAAAAATTTAATTGCTTACACGTCAAATTTAATATTATTTGATGTCTTTAATGATTATTATTGACCACGGTTTAAGCCTACATATCTTGAAATACATTCGCGTGAATTTCTCTCATTCTTCATATCACTTTTAGGTTTGATTAAGTGCAATCGGTGAGCATATATTAACTAATAACTGATTGAGTACCGGCCTTCAAATTAGTTAATCTGATTGAAAAAATTAATATCCTACCACTTGCGTAGTGTTCCTACCATTTGTGTGTTTTCTCAGAAGGAAGAAATAGTATCATTCTTAATGATTCATAAGATATTTGGCTTGATACATGATTATGTGTGAAGCATGATCAACAGCGCAAATGAGTTTTGAACTTTTTATTAACAACTGTTACAGTGACATTTGTTTGACAAGTAAAATTGTGCTACAATCTTTAAGAGGGATCACGCTTTGAGCATGTCATTATAAAAATAGGGCATTCAGGAACAAAAAGATATTGAACCAACAATATTAAATACCCCTGATTCATATAAACTTAATCTTCAATTCGCACATACTAGGTATTTAAGCGAAACAAACATTTTATCTAAAAAATAAAATTAATGTCCTATTTGGATCAAAATCATTACAGATGGATTCATTGAATTCCAGGAAAGCTCTTCTGGTCTTCCACCTTGAACTTTCACTAATCACGTTAATCATTTCCATGAACTACAAAAAGTCCCGAAGGCATGGATTTCCTCTTAAGCCCGCCCGCTCGTAGGTCGATTACTCCGACATATTTTTCTAACGTTTCGACTTTAAAAATTTCGATTTATTAAATTCACTGCCATGCTGGGAGTAAATAATCCCGCTATATATTAATTCAAGGGGAACAATTTCCCTTCACTTCTTCTGACCTACTATTGGAAAAACCTCACTTGAGCCATAGTAATACCGTCACAAACGAAATGGTCATCATACAGGACATGTATGATGACCTGTACCTGTGTCGGAATTTTTATGAAATATCTCTTTGCTGGAATCAGACAGAAAGAAAAGCTTTTAAGTATAGTCAAGTTTGCGTTGAACATTGCTTGTTTTGACAATGGATAGTACACTTCAAAATATTTTAATAGTAGGTCAAATTATTCCGAAAATAAATTTATTATTTAATATGCTTTTGAAATTTAATTTATGAAAATATTGGTAGTGGGTAACCATACGTTAGAGTACTATCATGGAAAATATTAATTTTTAATTATCTCTTTTAAAAGCCCATATTAATTCATTTTTTCAGGCATAATTGATTTTTGCGACCTCAATGGGAGCCTGTTATAGTTATTCTATTTTGGGAGATTCTGCTTGTCGTATTTCCAGTAACGTTTATTTTCAAAATATTAATTATTTTCCAGCTAAAAAAGTTTTAGTAATCGGTCGTTAGCCCGTCGGATTCCGACAGAATATTAAATATAAAATAAGACAGTTATGATTCAATATCCCCAAATAGTATATCTTCATTTGATAGTTATTAGTTATGTGACAAAGTCAATAGAGTAGAAAATTAGATTCCTCAGAATCAGTAAATCAGAATCAGATCAGTCAGAATCTAATAAACTGGGATCTACAAGTTTCATATATATATATATATATATATATATATATATATATATATATATATATATATATATATATATATATATATATATAGATAGAGAGAGAGAGAGAGAGAGAGAGAGAGAGAGAGAGAGAGAGAGGAGAAGAAGAGAGAGCCACATTGGCCAAATACACATTCATACTCGGAAACCCGTCATATGGCGAACGAATATTCATTTATATGAAAATATATAAATGGGAAAGTGATAGGAACATATATAAAGGACGAACACATGAGAGGTGGGGAAGGTGGAATCGAGCAGATCACAAGAATAAAAATATTTCCTTGAACGGGACTGGAACACTGAATTTTTCGGTCTGGCTATGCGTGCCACGAAACGCACTGTTCCTATCATTTATGACGTGGCACGGTTGCTTTCCTACTGTCTTTTCCTCTTGTGTCGTCTATTTCTCCTTTGATGGGTGAAACAGCTCCCTAATACCATCTCTTGACCAAAAAATCAGGGCGACTGGTTGCATAATCGCCCTGCAGATTTCATTGTAAATTACGTTTCCTCGATAGCGCAAGTGGTAAAAGTATCTACCCTGTAAGTCGAAACATCCGGTGTTCAAGTCCCGGCCAAGGAAAACTGTTGCACTTTTGATCTACTCGATTGCGCCTTCCCCACCTCTCCGGTGTTCGTCTTTTAATGTGTTCCTATCCCTTTTCCTACATCTATTTCCATGCGAATGAATATTTGTTTGCCATATAGCGGGTTTAAGTGTTTGAAAAAAATATATAATATGGCATAATATAACATAATATAACATAAAAACCATAATATAACATAATATAATGAAATGGTCAGTTTAATCGTGTCACTTGTCCAAGAGGTCTTCTACATCCGCCTCAGGAGTTAAATGGGTACTATTCACTTCGAATCGAATATGATTTGAATCAAATCAATACGATCTTATTTATTTCTAATAACACTCATTTCTCATACTTTACCGGTGAAACTTAAAAAGGCATACGTTTGTTATAGCGTGATGTTCATATTTATATCTATTAAAATATCCTCGCTTTTTAAAGTGTTTCGTCGCGTGCCTTGGTTGAAAGATCCGGCAGAATATTTTCGCAAAAACAAATCAGTTACTTTTGAGTTCAATAATTTAGTTAAATGCAATTCGTACTAAAAACGGTCCAAGGGAATGATAGAGGACATATTGAAAATAAAAAGGAAGACGTGAACGACGCATTCCATAATTCTTAATACCTGTACCATTAAATTTAACAGCAATGCATAAAAAACTACATCGGATTTTTATTATAAAAACAATAAAGGAGGAAGGAGAACCCACTCCAGACACATCTCTCGGGATGAAAAAAGCAATTAACTCAAAACCTTCCATTAACCTGAGCTCACCCACCCCGGGATATACACTATAAATTTAGTGTTTCAAAAATTTTCTCTCCATAAATAATTTTCCCAGGCGATCACACTATCACCCGGCCCGGCGAGAGGGAGAGCGGCGGGGGAAAGAGAGAAATAGGGGGCAGAGAGGGGAGGCACAGGAGGGGGAGGGAAATGAATGGGGGAACAGGATGCGGGGGACGGGCGAGGAGACGGAGTGGAGGAGGAGAAGAAGATTCTGTGGTGGCAAGCTGGAAGCGCCACCTCCCGACATCCCGCACCGCCGCCCACGCACGCATCACCCCTCTCCTCCCACGACCACGCCCTCCTTTCGCCCAGAATAAAAAAAGTGGAAAGGGAGAGGGAAGGGAGGAATATAAAAAATATATAACTAAAGCATTTCTTCAACGACTCACTCTGGGTCATCATGCATAATCCATTCCCCTAAGTATGAACCTCACGTGGGTAGGGGGGGGGAGAGAGGAAGGGGTTGGGTTAGGGATGAGTTGGAGGTGTGCGTCGAAGGGGGATGGAAGGAGGAACGTGGGAGGGAAAGGAAGGGGGTAGGATATACCCGGGCGCGCAAGATGGAGACGGCGGCGTGCGTGGGGATAAAGAAGGAGAGCGTGTGGAATGCAGGCTTGGGGGATAAAAATGAGCGTTGGGTGAGCGGGGGAGGGAAGCAAGGGTGTCAGGGAGGGAAGGAGAGTTAAGTCCTCTTTCGCCCGGGAAAATCTTGCGTTAAAATAAATAAGAGGACGAGTTATGTAAGGTAAGCTCCTCGTGAGGGGAGGGAGGGAAGGAAGGAGCGTGATGCATTGGCCCCTATTCCTCGTATTTCTCCCTCTGATGGAGATGGGAGCGAGTTATCTCCCCACATATAGCAGGAGGAGGGGGAAGGGCACTTGCGGGATTTGGGGGAGGGGTCGGTTGAATGGAGGAGCAGGGGAAAGTGAATGCGGGAGAGAGCGAGGAGTGTGGGCTGGGGGTTAACGGGAGGGAAAAGCGAGGGAGGTGATATCCGGGAGGGGGGAGGGAGGAAAAAGGGAAGGGTTATCATGAAAATAAGGAATGGGAGATAACTGCGACGGAATAGGAGGTGAGTAGGAGAGGAAAAAAGTGAGGACAAGCAGAAAAAGGAAGGGAGAAATGTTGAGTAGGGCTGGAATCGGAGCTTATAATAATGTAATTGAAATTTATTGAGCCTTTCATTGGTTCCGGTTATCATCTTACGCCTTAAACTACGGGAAAGGGCTACTACCTGCTATCTGGATTGAATATTTTAATCTAACAAGAGGAAACAAAACATCTTGGCGGTAGCTACGCGATATTTCACTTAGGAAATGCTGCAAGCCATTCGCACGGAACTGGATATCCTAGAAAATATGAAGTCCAAAAGAGATCGCAAATAACCCAAAATTCTCCCTGGAAGTATATAGGTATGAACATTTCCTAGGGCTAAAAGAAAAATATCAAGTACCACTGCATGAATAAACAAGCTTTACTAATGTGACAGATTTGTTATGCATACAAAGACTCAGTATGACCACCGGTGTACGAGAAAAAACACTGGTGATATACTTGCATCCAAAATTATTCATTAGTACATTTTAATGCTAAATTAGGCGGAATTCTTTTGCTTGTATTCAGTAAGGGTATTAACAAACTGTGTATTGAAATTTGACAGAAAAAGTACTATAATGGTTAATATCTTTTGAAATTTCAAATTTTACGTTGTCTTTTAAGGTGTGATATTTATAAAAAGTCTTTGTATATTTTCTCTTAATTTTTCCATATCGTGGAATTAAATTGTCGTTTAGAACTATTATCATTCATAACTTGAGGAAAATATCGTAAGATACACCTGAATATTAAAGTTCTTGGAAAGAATTTATTCAGGATTTAAAAAAATACAGATATAGCGTTGAATTAATATGATGATAATAAAATAACTTAACCAAGTCCAACACTGACAAAATTGACACTGGTACTTAAACGGTAATCGTATATGCTCAGTTATATGCATTATCATTTGGAAAATCAATTTAATGCAAATAATCTCAGCCACTCATAGACTTAAAATTAATTTACTCCATCTCTTTCCATTAGGACGATAAATATTGAAAAATGTAGAAAATTGATTATTTTCCGGTTGACATATTTGTTATTAACATTATCTTATATTCAGTTTAAGGAATTCTTTCAGCGAGTTCTGAGTAAGTGCATCCGTTATATATATAACATTGGAAGGCGCAATAGAACACAAACATAAAATAGATAACACGCAAAAGGACACTAACATTTCAGAAAGTTTAAGCTTTCGGCCTTCTCTGAGGCCTTCTTCAGGTCAGACTGGTAGGTTACGGGTGGAGGGAATTCCAGATCTTGGGGGGGGGGGACGCCAGGTATGCTGGAAAGGGAATTAGTGATGGCGGTTAATGGCGTTAATTTCAAAAGATTGGAAAGCTAATATGTTCGCGGATTCGCGAGTTCTCACCCCTATATTTGTGGTGGAATCTGGTAGGGATTCTAGGATGGTTAGGGAGCAACACTGGTTGAGGGAAAGGTTGTAGGAATTTGCGTGTGAAGGGATAGAAAGAGAAGAGAGTGAGGCAGAATTATAGGAGTAGCGGTGATGGTAGCGTTAATTCGAATGGACAAGGAGTAATGCATTCGCCTATGCAAACTGAAGACCATTAACATAACAGTTTAAGGTTTAACTTTGTGGAATTCCTTCATGATGAGGGCAAAAAAGAAACTTTACTCTTCCAGGTTCGCATCATTATCAGGCGAACCTGATAATGAATCGCAGCATCGAAACCATGCTCGTGAAATATTAAATATTTAGTGTGGAAGAGAATTATTAGAATAATAATAATAATAAGTAATAATATAATAATATAATAAGTAATAGGAATATTACTGAAGAGAATTGTTTAATTATATATATGTCGTAGCAATTGAGAGGTTTAAGTTAATTAGAGTTCAGTATTCGTAGATAGTTTATTTTAATATAGTAGTTTACAGTAAATTCAGTAATAATTCATTGAGTTTTGTTTCAAATTTTTTTCTTAGGTTTTACCTAAGGGGCAAATTTCAAATCCCTTAAGTCGATTTTTGTAAACGCAAACAATACACATTAAAGTAAAAACTACCACAGTAATCAGCCTGAAGGTTGGTTTAATAGGGGGGGGGGTAAAGATCACCCAAGCTATAAACGACTAGCAAAATTCACATATTAGTTTAGGGGGTCTTATGCCTCTCGTTTTGCCGTCAGGGTTTCTCAGAAATATCTGGTTTCTGAAAACTCTCACAACTAGGGTCCAGCTGAAGGTGCCCAGAGGCGTCCTCAGTAACCAAACCTGGGCTCCCTGGTATGTATGATATCGCTCTACTCAATGAACGTAGACGCCCCCACTCATGTTTACTTTTCTCAAGTAAATTCTGTTTTACTTGAGAAAAGTAAACATGAGTTTTGAAAAAATTCAAGAGTAATGCTTTGATTTTTTACTCATTACTAAACACTTTTCTTTACTTCAATTTGCGGTAGTTTAGATCTGCGGCCTGCCCGGAATAAATTATTCCAAAGGAAAGTTGAAGCGGAAAAAGAAACACTCCATCCAATTCCCAGATAAAAATCTGTCAGTTTTCATGCCAGGCGTGGCAGACGGGCAGGCACTTGTGAATTATGTAAGGATAAGCTTCATTGAGAGAGAGAGAGAGAGAGTGATATACTCGTATATAGTGAGAGGAAGTGGAGAATGAATTAAGAGTACGTAGTTGCGACTCAACAGAGGGATGATAGCTGGGGATTATAGGGGGTACGTTAAAAGGTCGTTAAGGTAGGTTTCAGATAGAGTAGCGGAGGGGGTGTCAAGAAGAGAGCAAGGAGCGAAAAGAGAGAAATAATTGAAGAGGGGAGCCTTCGGTTTTCGGGAGCAAGTGAGAGGGAGGGAGCGGAGGTTAAGAAGGCTGGTGATCGTCGGGACTGAGGGACCCGTTTGGGGGGCGCAGGGTAAGAGCCGACGGGGAAAGGAGAGAGGATCCCACACTAAGGAGGGAGAATGGTGGAGGGGAGGGAGGCGTAAGGACGCGGTAAAGAACGATAGCATATCGAGAGAGAGTGAGCGGGAGGGAGATGTGAGAGGGATGTTAGGACGACGACGTCGGAGTTAAGAGGGCGGAGGCGTGGGAGAAAAATGTACAAGGAAAGAGTAAGGTGCGGGGGGAGGGTAGCGTAAAAGGGTCGACGTGTAACGGAGTGGCTGGGTGGGTGGGTCCCCACATACACTCTCCCCGCCGCCATATCCTTCGGAAAAACATCTCCCTCCTTCCCCCACGCACTCCATCCCTCACGGCTGCTGCTCTGCTCCTCCTCTGCGTCGCCTAGCGCTCCTCGGACCAAAAAGAAACAGCTGCTTACGCTCTTCCTCCTCGGTATATATTTTCCTTTCTCTCCCCATATTTCGCCCATCACCTCCCCCGCCGGTCCATCCCACCGCCTCTCCCCCGTAACCCTCTTCTTTCCCACCTTTTTCCTAGAGAGCAAGGGGTGAGGTAGGGCTGAACCCTGAGAGAAAAAAATAATGGAAGGGTGGTAGGTACTGGGAGCTTGAGAAAAGAGGGAGGGGAAGGTTGCGCGGGAGAGGACGTTGGAGAGAAAGAGAGAGAGGGAGAGAAAGATAAGGAGAGGGGCATAGCGAGAGGATCTGGTAGAGCGTATAAATTGATCAAAGACGGTAGCCCTCGGTATATGATCAGAAAATGTGGCCTCATTGGCTGGCCCCCATAACTCACGACTTGAAAGGTTAGCAGGGGGGGGAGGAGAAGGAACCCTGGGTTTCATGGGGAGGAGAGAGCAAGCGAGGTGGAGGGAGATTCGGGGGCGGTCAGGAGGCTGGGAACCCAATCCACTACGATCTTCCTCAATATATCCCACCATTCGTGCTCACCCTCCTTCGTGCACCTCGCCTTCCTTCCACTTCCCTCTCCATCGCTACCCCATTTATTTCATCCCTCTTCACACTCTTTCCATCATCTCCGACATGATTTTCAAAGTTCATTATTATATATCTTCAACGTGTAAATATTTTGATTGCTTGCTCTTCCCCATTTTTATCCTCCGTCGTAATCCTCTTTTATGGGATATATCTCTTAGGAGACACCCATAGGAAGCAGCAAGCGCCCGCTACACTGAAAGCATCGTACATTTTCGTGGGGATATTTCCTCGCGTTCTCTTTAGGCAAAACAGCCCTTTCTCTCGCCGCTCTCCTTTTACTTACGATGACTCCATTCGGTGCGGTGTTTTCTTGCTTTTTGGGAGGATACTCTGGCGACTTCTTGCGGCCAAAAGCGTTCAATATCGGGAAAAAAACCGTCTTGTGAATGGAATTTACCGCCATTCACTTTCCATATTTGAGGAAGAACATGTCAGTGTTCCCAGGCCAAGTTGAATGTCACTAATGGCCATAGTTTTCAAAGAACTTTAAATTTTGCCTTGCGATACTTTACTAAGTTACAGACTAGCTTCCTTCCCTAATAGAAAAGTAATGCCAGTACGGATTCTCTTGGTGGAATTCTCTTACACTTTCATTCATTTCAATTACATATCTTAAACGGTACTACCTTAATAGCACCGAAGGATAGAAAGATACTATTGACAACATGATTAATGCCAAAATTATTATTTATCTTAGGTTCACAACCCCGATTTCAATCTGGTTTCACCTTCCCCTAGATTTCTTCCTAGTTATCCATGTGATGGCGTCTGCATGTATTTCGAGCCAACGTAAATAATTATTGAATATCACCGCTGCTGCATGATGGCGAAATTAATCAAGAGAAATGAACATATTCACCGTGGATGAATTTTAATTGATTTTTGGGGAAATAAACGCATTATCAATACCGAAACTACATGACGTTGCAAAAAAAAATTGCATTACTTGATGCTTCTTTTGTATCGTCAACCTGTTTATGGTTTGCGTTCGTTGCAGTCAAAAATATGGTAGAAGCAAGAATATTTGTTTCCTGGGTTAATTGGACCTGTGTAACTCATTTAAACAAAAAAATACCACCTATGTTAACACAAATTGATTTAAAAACATATTCCTACTATATAACTACGAATTTTAACCTTTCGCTATGACATTGTTATGTCAATTTTCTTAATAAATCCAAATAACCAACAAATGAAAAAAAATGCCAATACTAACAACAAGTGCATTCTCAGTAAGCCAAATTTTCCTATAAATATCTAGGCCAAACGCATCTCTTCCGCGAGGAGGAGAAAAACTGTACTCGATTTAGATTTTCACGGCATCCCTTTAGGCTAGAATATCTAAAGAGCCAAATTTACTCACTTAGTGTACAATTTCCTTTGCCTTTAAATGAGAAAATATCAACTTACCACTAACCCTTAAAGAGGCAAATGTTATGTTAATCTAAATTTTTCAGGAATATTTAAGAATATTTTACATTGATTGCTCAATGATTAATGTCAGATTAATTAATTATCTTGACTTTACTTCCCTCATTTCGACCAGGGAACCTTACATTTCACAAGTGAAGTAATGTCAACTTATATCTGACTTCCAATGCATCTCATAATTTACTAATCTAGTAGTACAGGTATTCTATTGCATACAGCTCTGATATTTCACAATGATTTGGCAATAAATTATCAAATGCTGCTTGAACAAAATTCTCCTAAACGTTGACCAGAATCAAACATATTCAATTCGAATAGGAAGAAAATAATTTAACTTAAATGACATAAATGGAAACTATTAATCAAAATAGGGTATATTTTATGCACTCCAGCTTATTTATGCGGTCAAAATTTTCGTGAAAACGAACTGTAGGATTAATGGGAAAACATGTTAATTTCTAGTTTTACTTATTGTTCAACTTGTTTAAAGGGCAATTTATTAGCAATCAGCTGCATTAGATCTTTCACGTGTAATTAAATTCATATAACTTTCCTATACATTGGCGTTCTTATGACTTTGCTGTGATGAAACGAAACCAAGACGCTGAAAAATATTGAAAACACGGAGTTTCGCGGTGCCATATTTAACCGTTGGCTGACACAGGCGTGGCGTACATAAGTTAATGAGGAACGGAATACGTAAGAAGTAGGGAACTCACTTGGAGAATAAATTTTTGATGAAAAAACAACCTTATTTTGTGGATAAGGAAGGAAGAACTGTCTTTCCTTCCTCTTTAATTGTTTTGCCACCTTTATGCATTTATGTGTGTACTTTAAGGGTATTTTCATGAGTAGAGACATATCAAAAATACATATCTATAAATATTTTTTTAGGTCTATGTAATATAATTTATTCGTGATATAGGCAGCTTCAACATTGGGAAACCTGATTCACGGTTTTAAAAAATGTCACATATATACCATAAACACAGTAATCAACCCGGAAGTCGGTTTGGTAGGTGATGGTCGAGTTCACCCAGTACTAAGCCCGGCGGCGTGTTAAATTCACACACCAGGGTAGGGGGCCAGTTTCTTTCCCTATGCCGATTATGGCTTCCCAGGAAGATCAGGGCCCCGAAAAAATACAGCTTGGGTGGAGTTGAAGGGGCCTAGAGAGGCTTGCCCAAGAATTGAACCCGGACCATCTGGTCAGTAGTCCAAAGCTTTATCCTTGGACTACCGCGACCAACACGCACACACGATATATATATAATATATTATATATATATATATATATTATATACATGTATCATATATGTGTATATATATACCTATTTATATATATACATATATTTATTTATTTATATATATTTATATTTATTTATAAAGTGTGTGGGGCGTAAATTTTCTTATTGAGTGGGGTGAGAGATTTACACAGTCATTCAGCGGCGCCTCATAAGCGTACCTGATGTGATGCCACGCGAGGCGGCCGCTGAGTGATGTGCCACGACCAAAGGAGGATATTCTTCTTGGCAGGATAAATAATAACAAACAGAGAGAGAGGTGGAGGATGAGTTCGTAGGAGATAGGAGGTCGAGAGGATGTGAGCGCGGCAGAAGGGTGTGGGGGGAATGGGTAGAATGATACAAAAAAGCCAACTTGGCCCACTTTATTTAGTTAGCATAACGAACCGCTCTCCTCCCAACTTCCCCATTTTCATCTGTTGTGTCGAGTGTGCAAACGCGACAAGTTTTTGGAAATTAGATAGAGAGAAAAATGTTTGTTCAGTCTATTGAATCCCTACGTGGATGGTGGGTTGAAAAAAAAGGAGTGTAGCGGTGGCGCTCGGGACGAGTTCTCGAAATTTAATGGTAAAAATTCGCACGGAGCAAATTAAAACGACCGAGTAGGAGGGAGGGATGAAAAAAAGCGCTAAGGTTATTAATGGTGGCATTAAAAAAATGTATTCTGCGAGGCATTGGAGGCTATCGGGCCGGCGATCCGGGCCGGAATTTTACTGCCGCTGATATTGAGCCGAGCATAAAAAAGGAATTGCTTCTGGAATGTGAGGGGGAAGAGTACAATTTACCCTCCCCTCTTCCCACAGTTGCAAGGACGCTTTGCACATTTGAATTCAAATATGCACCCACTGATCGTCAACGGAGTTATTTTAGACGCTGACAGAAAAAATACGTGTATTTCTCTGTCACGTTTTGGGGTACTAGTTTTAATTATCTTACCGCTATGGAAAGCTTTGGCAGCGTTTGTACCGAGTCGCCATGGTTATTTTGGGTCGGTATGTATTGCGGTCCTGAATTTGGATTTTTTTTTTTAAGTTGCACTTGATGCTGAATAAGTGATATATGAATTTTTTTGTCATAAGCTGTGAGACGAATGGCGTGGTTTCGTTGCTGGTTCAAATTTAATTAGACCATTGGCCTGGTATTAGTACTACTCAAAATTTGGCGGTTATGGATGGCCAGCAATTTAAAATAAAGTTGAAATCCAAATTCTATGTTCAGCCATGATAATAATAGCATCATAAACATTGTGTTTAACAACACTTACGAAATGTTTTTTCCACATTCATGTTTATTACTTCGAAAAGCCCGTAATGTTATTATTCCACCTATAATCTGCAGTTAAAACAGAGAAAAAATAAATAAAAAATTCACTTCAAATAAATGAAATAATACTGATATCATTATTTGTTGGAGAGGGTATAATAGTTTTCAAAACTCTTTTGGGACTTATATATTTACATTTTCCAATCTGGTTGTTATAACTGACGCTCATAAATTTTCAAAATTTATTTTTACGCTTTTATTTGACGAAGTTAAATGACAACACGTACAATGAAGTGTTTGAAAACCATATGGGACCAGGTTCTCGAAACTCAAAAACCTCATTGAAAAAAAAAATTATAGCTGTAACCTTCAACTCTAATTACATTTTATATCACGGAAATAGTTCAGCTGGAACTATTTCTCCTGCCATACTCTTCAGGAATCACCTCCGCATAATACTTCCTCTTTGCTCTTCATTCCTATAAGTCCATTACTGTCTCCATACACAAATTACTTTTGCTTAATGTAAGGATTGACAATCACTAACCCATCAAGTAATCTGTAAACTCAATCGGTTATAGATTTATCTATACCGTCCTTCATTCAACTTGATCGCTCATCAACGGATCGTCTAATCGAATTTGTCTCCAATGCGGGATCTACTCCTCAATCTGCTTTTCTCTTCATCTCTCTCCTTCCCCTTATTTACGCACTTCCCGCAAATCTTGACACCTATTTGGGTGCTTTCTACTCTTCTGACCCCCTAATATACCTGTACATAGCATTCCTAATCTAACTTAGTTTCCAAACCAATTTTATCACGCTCATTATTATTTATGCCCATAATCTTATAGCTGATGGCAGGGTTTCTCATGGAAGTAACAGTGATCGGTGACATGGAAATATCAACTGAAATTACGACGTCGACATCGCTAGTGCTGTAACTCCCTGAGTTGGGACGTGTGCCTTTATTCCCAGGCGAGCAGTATGCAACTGACTCGATTCACAAATATTGTATCCAGGACAACAGAATAGTGAGTATATATCATGCTGATTAAATGGCGATTCCAACGATATAATTCTTATTCCCTCTCTACGATACATCGAGACCAAATAAAAAGTAAGTTAATCACTGTTCTTCCAAACCAACTGGTAGAAGGAGCTCTTTTTTTTGCAATAAAATAGAGAAAAAGAGGTTTTGAAAATATTTGGCAAAAGTGTTCACTTTAATCTTTATTTAAAAAAATGCTTGAACGTCTTCTTACTTCCGTGAAAAAAATGACAAATTTCCTTTAATGTCAGTATACCATACAAAAACCCTGCAAAGTCTTTCAAGACAATCTGTCCAGTTGCACACCTCGCGTTAACGATATTAGACACTCTTGGGGCGGCATGACATGATTTTCTTCATAAAATTTCGTGTCATGTCGTTAACCTTCAACTTTTTCGGTGAATCCCATTACAATGTAACATTTCCCCGAATAAGAAAACATGAATTTAAGATTGAGCAACACATTCCATTTTCTTTGTTTTAAAATAAAACGGAAGATTGGATCATTTCAAGGCAGCGAGCTGTTAGGCAAACAGAACTCGTTCAAAAGCTCGTGATAAGATGCATTATTTAAACACCCGCCAAGGTTTTCCAGGTAATTCCACAGGAAATAAAAATAAGAGAAAACTAATTTTGAATTATGATACCCTTACATATATGTCTCAAATCAATTATTATTTTTTATTTTCGGGTGGTCATTCATTTCATTAAAACGTTGGCCTGGTGATCTAAACGAATTATTTTTACTGAATACCTTATCCTTTCGACCAGTATTCAGTCCATTGACAGCAATTTCCCTCGTCTCTATTTTGCCTCCTTATCTTCTCGGATTCGCTATTCCCAACGACCAGTCCCAACTTCTCTCACTTGCTGCCCCTATTCCTGTTAGTTTCTTACTGAAGAGTGTTTTCTCTTCTTTTCCT
Source organism: Hetaerina americana (assembly GCF_022747635.1). NCBI lineage: Eukaryota > Metazoa > Arthropoda > Insecta > Odonata > Calopterygidae > Hetaerina > Hetaerina americana. The sequence continues at coordinate 43,683,100 of NW_027286874.1, forward strand.
CTCGTTCCGCTGATTTCCTCAAAAATAATTTCATTAAAGACTCTTCTTCTTGAAAACGGAGGTCGTTCTGCGGGAAAGGCTAGGGACGGGTGGAGAAAGAAAAGAATGGCGATTTTCGCATCCCATGCTTTTTCCTTCCCTCCCAACTCCTCATCCTCGGAGTCTCGTCAGGCGTCAAAACTCTGAAACTTCATCTTGGATCTTCCGTTTATTTTTGCTCTCACGTCCACCGTCAAATTTAAGTTCATCTCAATCCCCTCCACTCATTATTCCCTTTTATTTTATTCCAACTTTATGGGTTTAGTTGGGCAAGAAGAATTTAATCCTTCGCTTTATATCATTATTTCCTCCGTTATATCATGCCAAACATTTTTATGATCCTACTAGAGATCGTGTTTCACAAAGTTCATTTCCGATTTTTACGCGAAAGCCTATATAAGTTTACTCCACAAATGACGTATTGGATAATGTTATTCAAAATGCTCTCATTTAGTGGAAGTGCAAAATTTATTACTAATTTGTTCTAAACTTATCACTTATTCATAAAATAATTTCATTTATTCTTTTCTGTAAATATGAAGCTGATGGAATAAATTTTAAAATACTGTTTTCTGTTTGAACAGCATAACGCACAAGAGTTAACAACCTAAGAGTAAAAGGGGATAATCTCTTCCATTTTTATTAGTATCTTAAAAAAATTGCATTTGCCGTATTTGTCCTACAGTATAAGCCATTATCAAGGGCGCGGATTCTAATAGGATCTTATTGATTTTATTATTTTCAAATAGAGATCCTTCAAGAACACATAGGGATTAACAGGCTCAGTAAAACGAAGTGAAAAATATTTAACAATATCTTAATTTTTTTAATGTATCAGCGACTTATAAAAAACCAAAATTAACACGCTTATTGCGTAACTTATAATTTTATAAATATCTTACGTTTTCACGTCATTAAAGCGCGAATATTGTACTATACATAAGTATCAGAATGTATTGCTTGTTTATAATCTACGAATAAACGAGTTATATAATTGAGTGAAAGAGAGTAAATGACAGTACATGTATTACACATATGCTTTGAAGGTGAATGCAACGAACTCCATGATGAGCCTTAATTGTTCAGCACACAGGTGCGACGAAGAAGACGATGCCAGTGGAAAATCGTCTCATATCCAGTATTTGCTCCTAGCTCATTGCCGTGACAGACACCTTCAGCAAAAATATATTCCTGTCCCTATAAATCAGTTTAGTTTGTAAGTGAAAAGAAATATTTGCAAGATATTATTTAAAATTTTCAAAATATGAAAATTTATTTCAATATTCGTAAATTTTATAGCCTAATAAACACGAGTGACTGAGCTTAACATGTAAGCGATTATCTCTGTGGGAGAATACATGAGTATTTATAAAAATTGCGCCCGGAAATGGGAATAAGATGAATAATTTTCGCTGAAGTTTCATCAAAATGATAAGAAAATTAAATTAAGATCCAAAGTTGTTCGGGAAAGAATTTTGGATATGATATTGCGTACTATTTAGAGGAGAATCAAAAAAAGTGTTATCTTGGGTGTTTGCTTCCTGTTATCAAACCACAAATACCATAACAGATTCCCAAACATTAGGTTATATCCGGCTGCAGTGAAACATTCTAAAAAGAGTGACATTTTACACTCAAGTGCACAGAGTTCGCCACGGAACGGAATCTTTGGGACTCCATTACAAAGTTCTAATCTTAGCCATTTAGGAAGGATCTGGACTTGCTCCCAAGTACGGCTTGTTTCTTCCACGGCGGTCGCAGTGAGAATATGATGCACTCGGATTCAACTTGGTAGGAATTCCTATTAATCTCATTTTGAGGTGAGACTAACTTGTTGATTAGATTACAGCCATTGGGACCAGAGATGCATGCACGAGAACTCGTGCTTTTGCTAAACCGCCATAGCTTTGCCGTTCAGTTTAACGGAAACGGAACTAGTTTAAATAGTTCTGGGGATGGAGGCACATCCTTAAATGACATCACAATGAAACTAGGTTAGTACCCTGCATCGGTACCAAATGGCTTACCGAGAAGTAATTTACATTGTCTCCGAGCAAACAATGCATTTGGTGTGATATACTTTTTTCCGATTCAGTCCATGATTAACTCAGCGCGCCGGGGAGACGACTCATTAGTGATTATTCACCGCAGTTTTATTTAAAAAAAATTAATGCACTGCATTTTATTTTGTTTCTAATGTTTATTGTAGCAATTTGCCCTTTGTAACATCTCTTTTTTTTTCCTCCTCGCCATAATTCTGCGCGCAAGACTCTTTAACATTTTTATCCGCTTAATTATACCCACCCGACGCATTTCGGCCCACTCTTCTCCTCCCTCTTTTCATTTCAATCCCTCCGCCCTCCAGCCCCTCTCCGTCTTCCACACTTTCCTCAATGCTTCATTTATACTCCCTCCTTTTGTTCTCCTTGCTCCCCGATTGTCCTTCGCTGGTCTCTCAGGTATTCCGACCCACACACCCTCCTCGAATCCTCCCATTTCTTTTTCCCTTGGAATAATTTCCGAGTGTCCCGAGCCCCCACGGCATCTTCACGCACCGACAAACCCTGCCTGCACCCCTTCCTCCTTCTCATTCTCCTTTTTGACCGCCCTCCTCAGCACTCTACCTATCTTCCTCCTCTCCGCCCCATGCAACCACCCAAGCTTTTCCTCTTCTCTACCACCCCCCTCCCCCATTCGCTGCTGCGTTCGGTCTCCCGTGGAATTCCCCCCCGTAAAAGTTTTCCTCCGTCCTCCCCTTTCTCTCCATCCCCCTGGCTCGCCTCGCTCCCCACGGCATCCACCACACCCACCCGCGCATCCCTGCACCATCACGCTTCCTGATCCCCGCTTTCACCCCCTTTTATCTCCATCCCACTCTCTCAGTCGCCATCCTCAGACAAAATACCGTCTGGTGCTGCTCCACGTCTCCCTACAACTTCGGTAAAAAGAATGAGCGGTCGTCTCCTTCGTTCCTCCGTGAGCCCTCCCCTTGCCTTCCTTACCTCCCCGTTCGCACTCTCCCATCCCTATCTCGTATGGCCCCTCAACGTTTAAGCGTAGCTCGGGAAAGAGTGAGCGGGTTGCTTCACGGAGGATGCGGTTGCAATTGCACACGCCTTCCGGAGGAGCGAGTGGTGGAAGTGGCGACGGGTATTGGTTCCACTGAAGAAACGTCGAGAACAGAGTTAAAAGGATATGCTCAGTATGTCTCTCTGAGTACTGAAACTGAAAGATTTTGCCTCGTTTCTCCTCGCGCATACATTGTTCATCGGCCTTTTAACCAAAAATGTTCAAATACATTAGATACTCTCCTTAATTAATTCTAATTACCCATTTGTACGAGTTAATCGCTCCCGAAGGTAATGACGTGCAAAATGATTTCTTAATCTGCTAATGTGGCCTTCAAAGCTGGGTTTTGCATGCTTAATGCTTTGATCGAATGCTCGTTTCACGTAGTTGCGAGTGTTGTCATTACCACAGTTTCCGCAACTCGAGAGATGAATGGCTCGGCATGGCACATACACAATCACAATCAAAAGCCATTTCAGCAACATCACATTACTGCGAAAGTCTAGAAAATTAGGCATTTAATTAATCCTGATCTAATGCTGCAAAATTTTAATATTTATTTAATCCTAAAATTTCATTATCTGGAAAGGGATCTAGAGTGCGTTTCTTACCTTTTGCATTGACCATCATTTTGCCTTGTTCCATGCTTAAAATGTGTGATTTTAGTTTCCCCTCCACACATCTCTACGTGGGAGTTTTAATTTTTTCGAATTTCCATATAGACACTCCCTCATCGCCTGTGACGAGATGGTGCGCAATATTGGATAAGCTAATCAGAGGATGGATTTTACTAATAAACAATATAATAGAGGTACAGGTATGTTGATCAAAGACAAAAAATTAAATCCGTTTTCGAATCCAATTAGAAATGATTACTCACAACTCAGTAATAACTATCGACGCAATTAAGTACCTAGAACTTCATACAGCTAATGTTGTTACCTAATAACGTTAATGGTAACATAATATAGCTTACCGGTGATATTCCTAAATGAAAAATATGAAAAAGACAAATTTCACAAAAGTTATGTTATTACCTTCTATTCCAACATTGATTTTTTTAAATTCTACTATTGCAAATTTTAATATTTTTAAGGCATTTTAAAAAGACATCCTGGCACAACTTTAACAAAATTAGTTATGAGGCTCTTCATAAAAACGTATGAATAACCCACTATCTTAAATTTGAAAGTCCAATACTTTAAGGTTTATGGCATTCGGTGAAACTTTGTTAGAATGCTTCCCATTGAAATTGTATTCCCAACTTAGTTTTTCCACATAATGTGCGCGGAGAATATATTGCGTGTATATAGAAGAACTAAATGAAAAAAAATGTTATGCCTTTCATTTAAATACGTCCAATAATGTTTGACGGTAAATAATATAAGTTAAAAAACTCTTGAGCTCTAACTTCAGTTTTGTGAATCCAATTTAAAATATCAATATTTAAAATAGGTCTACACTCCAGAGCTTAATAGTAAATTTCTTCACTTCTGCGAAATAGATTGGTTTTACGAGCTGTAAGACCTTGACTCTCTCGTCCAAAAAATTTGCTTTTCCTTCATAACTGGTCTTCATTTTTTCGGAGCAATTAACTTTGTCTCCTCCTGTCGATGTTTTTTTGCTCAAATTACCTTTTTCACAGCATGAGGTTATCTAGCTAATGTAGATCTGATAGCCTAATTACTTATAATCCTAGTTGATTTTTTAATCGCATTTACCTCCCACCACTTATTCCCGGTTGACGTCTGAAGTATTGATTTTTCCATCAAGCTATTAAACTCCAGTAACTTGATTTTGACGATAAACGTGATGATAAATTTTCGATTTGGCTTGTTTTGTCCTGCCTTAACCGTTTTTTTATCTTATTTCCCAGGCAGCTGTCTGTTTCGTATTTTATGCTTGTATTTTCTTTGCACACAATTATTCCTCTTTTCACTTCCCTCGTCGTCTCCGCTGCACTTCGCCTTATGCCTGCCTTTTATTTCCCCGTCATATTTCCTCGTTCCCCGACCCTATGTTCGCCATCTACCTCCTCCCTAAGTTCCCTCAACTTCAACGTCCTTCATTTTGTTTCGTCCTCAAGCCTTTTTTTCTCCCTCCATTCCCCCCTCCACAACCTGCTCTCCCCAACACTTTATTCCACTCCCTTCCTTTTCTTTCCTCTTACTTTTCACACACAACCCCATTTTTTTCCTTCTTGCCTCCCATCCTCCTCAAGGCTCTCTCACCCCCGCCGAAACCAAAACTACACCCGGGCCCAACTCCCTCACCCTCATGCTACCCCCATCCCTTCCACTCCTTTAGAGCCCCATCTGTATTCCCACAGCCCCCATCCCGCTCGACAAACAGCGAAAAGAAAGACTTAATGACTTAGAACTAATTTCGGGCACCCGTGGGAAGTGAGGAGGGGAATAGGACGTGGGGGTTGGAGGAAAGGAACGGCCGGGGGATAAGAGAGAAAGAAGGGGGCGATTTTGGCGTGAAATGTAGAAATGGCGCATGGGAGTAGAAGGACAGTAGGGGGGAGAGCAGTAAGGGTTGGATGTCGGAGACGACGCAGGAGAAACGGCGTTTCCATATTTGGGGTGTGGGGAAAGGGGGGCGGGAGGAAGATTACGAGAAGAGCGGTGGAGTTTGACGTCTGGTGATCAAAGATGTGAGGAGATTGGGGGGGGTGGTTGAGGAGAGATGACGCAGGCTGGAATGGGTTGACGTCGAAGCGGGTGGGACAAACGGGTTTGACTACGACGCTTGCTGGACAGAGGGATGTAAATAATCAACTGCAAAAGGAAGAAATAAATCTATGATCTTGCAAATAGGACGTGGATCTGTAAGACATAAGGGTAGGACACCATTAACTTAACAAATCTACATTGGCAGATATGTCCGTTGCTTTCAATGGGAAACATTCCCAATTGTCTTGCTCTAATATTATTTATTTGTCTAGGATAACGAGATCGCTGCGTGAAATACCGAGTAATATCAAGCGAACAACTTCACATAACATTTTCCATAAATTTTTATTTTTCCCGAATGGCACGATGAATGGGAAGGAAGACTCAATTTGGAGAAAATATTTTTCCGGATAGTTGTCTCAAGGGATTTAACTCAGTTAATATTTGCATAAATCAAATGGGCTGACCTAGAATTAGGTTGTTTATGGGTTTTCATCCACGTAATAACTTCATAAAACAAGATTTTTGAAACTTATGGTGTATGTAGCTGATAATGCGAAATATAAAAACTGGATTTTCCATCAAAACTTATGAATAAATCGAACATGATGACGGCGAATTTTTAATGAGATTTAATGGAGTAGTCGGTCGACCTTCGTTTTAAAAATTTGTGAAGAAAAATTTAAAATTCCTTTGAGATAGATTGGTATAGTTATTTCATGATTTTTTACTCCTCCTGTTTAAATTAAATAGCTCTTTTCTTATTCTTAGACACTTGGAAGTTATTTCTCTATTTATTTTAGGAGCGTTCTTGAGGTTTAAAGTGTAAGTCAATCTTACAGCAATAACAAATATAACCAGATCATAATTCATGTAATATTCAATTAACTATTTACGAAATTTAGCTCTTTACAGAATAATATCGATAGAATATACCACCATTTATCTCTTTGCGTTTATAAATATTGCATCTATATTTGGCGCTAATTTTATGTGAATATTTGTAGAAGAACTTATAAGTTAGCTGGATGGCTGTTATATATATATATATATATATATATATATATATATATATATATATATATATATATATATATATATATATACACTCATATACAGGGTTCGTCCGGAAAATAAGTGTACTGAGCTCAGGAAAAAAAATTTATTACACTTTTACATATCTTAAGCTAATATTCCTCAAAATAGGACCCTTGTGAGTCGATACACTTGTTCCAGCGGCGTTCCCATTCCTGGAACGCTCCCGCGAAGGGAACCTCTCGAAGACACGTCGTCACGGCCTCTTTGACGGCGTCCAAAGTCCCGTATCGCGTTCCTTTCAAACTCCTCTTTATCTTCGGGAACAGAAAGAAGTCCGGTGGTGCCAAGTCCGGGCTGTAGGGCGGGTGCGGCAGCGTTGCCACGCCGTGCTTGGCCAAGAAGTCCGACACGACAAGCGCGGTGTGAGACGGCGCATTGTCGTGATGCAGCCGCCAGATGTTTTTGATCGCTGGCCGGACGCGGACGACTCGTTTTCGAAGCCTGTTGAGCACTTGGACGTAAATGCAGCATTTACAGTTTGTCGTTCAGGTACAAATTCGTAGTGGACGACTTCCCTTTTTGTCAAAAAAGACAATGAGCATCGCCTTGATCCGCGATTTGCACATGCGAGCTTTCTTTTGACGGGGTGATGATGGGGTGTGCCACTCCGCACTTTGTCTCTTCGACTCCGGGTCGTACTCACAGATCCACGTCTCGTCACCCGAAACAACGTTCTCTAAAAAATGTGGATCATTTTTGCAGTGATCCGCAAGTTGTGTCGCGATTTCCAAACGATTGAGTCTTTGATCATCACTGAGCACTTTCGGCACCAACTTTGCACAAATTTTTCGCATCTGTAATTGGTGCCTAATAATCTCGTGCACTATTGTTTTTGGCACATTACACTGCTCTGCTATCATCCGAACACTAAGACGACGATCCGAGTTCAGTACATCGCGAACTTTTCGCACATTTTCGTTGGTGAGTGTCGTTGATGGGCGTCCAGGCCGTGGTTCTCTGCCCTCCACGAACATCTTGTGCCACCGAAAGATCATGTTTCTGGACATGGCTGACTCCCCGTAAGCCTGGTTCATCATACCGACAGTTTCGGTAGACGATTTCCCAAGCTTTACCGCAAATTTGATGGAATAACGCTGCTCCAAAAACTTCGGCATCGCGTTCCGTGACGTGTGTCGAGCGTGGAGGTTCGCGTTAACAGAGCTCCTCACTACACACAGCTCAGAGCCGACTGCCTTTTTCAGCGTGGCTTGCCAACATACCCCCCTCCAATCGCAGCCCGTCAGAGCGGTGCTGGGCGCGCCTGGAGCGGCGGGAAAAAATCAGTACACTTATTTTCCGGACGAACCCTGTATATACATATATAATTATATATATGTATATATATGATTGTGTGCGCATGTGTTGGCGCGCGCGCGTGTGCGTGCGTGCGTGTGTGTGTGTGTGTGGGTCGTGGTAGTCCGAGGGTAGAGCGTGTGGGAATATTGACTGGAGGGGCCGGGTTCGATTCCCGAGAAAGCCTCTCTGGACACCTGCAGCTCCACCCAAACTTTGGGATTTTTCGGGTACCAGATCTTCCTGGGAAACCATAACCGGCACATGGAATGGAACCGGGCCCCCTACCTTAATGTGTATTTCACACGCCGTACACTAGGTGCTTTAGACGCCATCTGAAATTTCGATCTGAAATTTCCATCTGAAAGTTTGCTCCTTTTAAAGTAACTTTCTTCAGATGATTTTGTCGTTTGATCATAAGTCTTACTGTTTACCGTGACTCGAAAATTTTGTCTCTACAAAAATTGGAGTTAACTCCTGGTCCACTTTCGTGCGATGATTTGTTTACGCCTTTCGACGAGGATTATCAAGACAGGAGTGTAATGATCAACTAACTTCCACTTTTGGCTATAAAATTTTGTCTCTACGAAAAAATGGAGTTAACTGCTGAAAACTTTCGTGCGATGATTTGTTTACGCCCTTCGACGAGGATTATCAAGACAGGAATGCAATGATCAACTAACTTCCACTTTTGGCTATAAAGCTCCATCCTTTGCCACTGTAAAACGCTGGTATAACGAATTCCATCATGGCCGCCGTTCGGTCAGCGACGGAAGTCGTGATGGGCGTCCAAAATCAATTGTTGTGCCCGAAAACATTAATGCAGTGCAATAAATAGCGAAGGAACACAGTAATGTGACTTATCATTAGATTGAGGCATCCTTGGTAATTAGTATGACGAGCATAAATAAGTTATTGAGTGAACATTTAGCTGTGAATAAAATTTGTTTGCGTTGGATCCCGCATAATTTGAAAAAAGCTCAAAAAGATGCTCGTGGATCTACTTTTTTTACACTTGTGATCTGCTCGAATTCGCCCTCCTCATCTCTCCTCTGTTCGTCCTTCATATGTGTTCCTATCCCTTTCCTTTTTATCTATTGCCATGTGAATGAATATTTGTTCACCAATTGGTTTTTTGGTTTTGAATGTGTGTGTATATATATGTGTATATATATATATATATATATTTATATATATATATGTATGTATATATATATACATATATATATATATATATATATATATATATTATATATATATATATATATGTAACCATAAACACAGTAATCAACCCGAAAATCGATATGGTAGGTGATGGTAGAGTTCACCCAGTACTAAGCCCGACTGCGTGTGAAATTCACACATTAGGGTATGGGGTCAGTTCCTTTCCCTGTGACGGTTATGGTTTCCCAAAAAGATCTGGTACCCGAAAAATCATGTGTGTGTGTGTGTGTGTATACGTGGGTGTGGGTTGTGGTAGTCCAGGGGTAGAAACTGACAGGAGGGTCCGGGTTTTATTCACGGGCTCTCTGGGCACCCTTGTCTCCACCCAAGATCTTACTGGGAAGCCATAACCAGCACAGGGAAAGGAACAGGCCGCCACTACCTTGATGTGTGATTTTCACACGCCGTCGAGCTTAGTTCTTGGTGAACTCTTCTATCCTCTACCAAACTTCTAGCTTCGGAGGTTTTACTGTATTTATGGGTTCAATGGATTTGAGGGAAAAATAAAGTAAGTGTCTTTACTGCATCTTGAGTATGATGCCTTAATAATCTTTAGATTACCTGGTTTGAATCAACTTTAAATCAAGAATTAACGATAAAAATATGATACGCAATACGCATAAGAGGCCTGTTATAAATCTATTTGGTCTAAATGCCGTAATTAAATTAAAATCACAAAAATCTAAAATTAGCTTACTTATAGAAAGAAGAATTCACGTCATTGAAAAACCGTTGCTGTGGAAAGAATTTGTTGATTAATATTTCTCTTTTACTACAGAAAGAGCTTTCTAAAAAGAGCTTATTAGTTAAGAAATATTATTAAAGAGTTCATATACATTGTACTAAAATGCTATGGATAAAAGGATAATAAAGCACTGTAGTTGATTTAATTGAAAATCAAGATGACTCGCCTGAAATGAAAACTGAGAGATTACTGGATCATAATATCCTTCCTTGACGTCAAACTATATATTTAATTTATCTGATATGGAATTATTTTCTAAAATTGTAAGCGTTGATGAAAACAATTTGGTAATTAAATTCTTCGGTAAGCCATTGATTGCAAATTACAAGATGGAACCACTAAGTTTGAACAAACTGCGATTACGTGGGATTAACAACAAAGTATTAAACTGGCTTCAGGATTTCCTCTTTGAGAGTGAAATACTAATAAAATTTGAATTAGTTCCGTATTGCGCGCGTAAACCTGTGGCACCGGAATGAAAAAGTTAAGTTAAATTTATTTGGCGTTCGTCAGTCCTCAGCTTAAATACGTGTCGAGCTTTTAAAACTCTGCATAAAAGGACGAACTATTCGAATTAAACGGCATACTAAGAAGAGTTGCCTGTTTCGTAAAAATCCTTACGAATGAACAGAAAACGTCACATTGCCAATGCTACTACTTGGTTGAGAATCACTAGAAACACGAAGACTCTATGCAGTGCAATATGGACGAACTGCTTACCTATCTTAAACTGAGAAACTAATTTTAGTCTCGGTTTACCCTGGAAATAGGGACTTCAACGAGAAGTATTACTAAACAGAGGGATATGACGAATCCTTTTTCCCCGGATAAAATTCGTCACAGCATCATCAATCATTTTGCTCGGAAATGTAACTACCCAATTATTGTAAAATTACATGACATTCTAATAATAATTTCATTAATGGTTGGTGACCTAACGCTCCCCACTCACACTCCCTTTATAGAGGATTTTCAGGCAAATTGGATGTGTAGATATATGTTTTGAAAGCGATTACATACAGCTTAATATTGTGTTCGCGGGCTCGTATAACTTGCAGACAGGCTAAAAAAAATGAATTTTGATAAAATAGGTTGCACGTATGATTAATTAAAAAGTTGGAGAAATTCGATAGCACGCTTTTTCATGGGGTTTTTAAAATAAACGTGCAATATAATGGAATAGCAAGGCAGCTTTCCATTCTTGTTAAAGAGAAAGCTTCGAACGCAAACCGATCCGTTAAAGGTATTCATGATAAGTAAAAAAACACAAGATATATCTAATTCATATTTGGATATAATTTGAGAATAGAATATCTAACGCTAAATCGAAATTCATGGAATACGTTTGAACGAATGCCTGATGCCGAATAAAATATTCGCAGCAGAATTTAAATTGTATTTTAGTCACGAAAATATAATATTGAGAAATTACACTAGAATAGATAGATTTATGGAGTCCCATTCTCTCAAAAACATTTGATAGCAGTCAGGTCGTATAGGAAGATATTACTTTAATTTTTTTGATTGCTTTTATCCACATACATAATCAAAAACATATAAGGTGAGGAGCAAATGAGATATTAAAATATTAGGGGTATATGGTAAAGAATTAAAAATATTTAATATAATTAATTAATAGTATTAACATTCGGAAATAAGATGAAAATATATCTCTTCTCTTCACCATCGTAACAGTCACAGTCAGAAATCATGTAGAATATTGTCAACATTTCACTTATTCTACAGTCAAATTATTATTAAACAATACATTCTACTCAAAGTTTTAAACTTAGTTGTGCATTAGAAAGGATCTCGTACTATTTATACCATTCAATTACTACTGTATCATAATATTTTTTGCATTTAGTCGCGATATAAATCGTAATATTCACATGGGAATAACATATGCACTTACCTATCATATACTGGGTTTTAATGTATAAATTTTTCCTGATGACGTCACTGTATAATAAAATCATGGACCAAAACATTTTTGACTGTGCATCACTAAAGCTGAAATTAGTATTTTCTCTCGTAAAACACTTCATATTATTGTTTAAATATTGAATGAATGCCCTAAATTATAAGTCTGCAAATCATATCGGGTAAGAATTGAAAAATTATCCTTTTCCTGAAGATTATATAAACATTAATGCACATTTTCGATTTACAGAATGTTGAAGAGTAATTTTAGAAATATAATAGATATTAACTCCGATTTTGAAAGATCTTCTTTTGAAAGATCTCTTTCCTTGGAAACATTTATATCTCTTGATTGCTTTATCATTTTTTACCGGGTTTTTACTATTCATTAGAATTTCAGTGAATATCTAATAACTTACTAAGTTTTTAAAGCAACGAGAATTTCGAGGAAAATATATTATAATGAAACATAAAGGATAACAAAAACTTTTTCTCCATAACTCTATTTATTAATTTTTAAATGAAATAAAAAAATCAAACAAAAATAAATTCAACGGATATTGATTAAATTATAATGTAATATGGATTGAAGATGCATTAATCATTTATATATGCTATCCCATGAAAATGAATGTATTTTTCCGCATTTATTGAAGACAGAAAAATTAAATTCCGGCATTTCGTAATTCAAATATAATCATCAATAAATTTAGCGATTGATATTGTTTTCTGTTTTGACCGAAAAGATGGATTAAACTTTTCAAACCGGATGAAGATGGACACTATTTCAGCGTTCGCTATGGTTTACAATAAAATGCTCCCCACTTCTCATAGGATGACTTTTATAGACATTAAAATTACGGATAGTTTTTTTTGCACTCAGTGATAAACGAATTATATACTATTTTAATGATTGAATTTTTAATCAATTGGTCTATGATATCATGAATTTACATTAAGATGGCATAGCTGATATTTATATTTTGGACAATATTAGTACTGTTACTAAAAGTAACGCATAAATAAAACTCATAAATATTCATAAAATGCGCACATATAACATGAAACGTTCTTTACTGTTATTTAAAACGATACTAAGTGGGTGATCCAATTTCTTAAATCCAAGATCGTAACCAAGATCAAGAAGTTTTCGTATGTAACAGGAAATTTTGTTTCGTAGGTTACTCGATTTGAAAGTGAACACTTAATTGTCAATAATCGGTACCCATGGCGTATTTTGATATTAAACGATGACATTTAAAAACACTCTTCTTAAATCTGCGCGTTGATATGTTGAAAATTTTTCATTCATTCTACGGAAGGATGGGACTTTCATCGGGCGCTCTTAGCAAAGCCAAAGAGAGCAACATTACTTTAAAATTTGTATACGCATTTATGATGCAATCGAATCGCTGCAAAAACATAGCAAATTTCTTAGCTCACCTTAAACCACAGTTGCTTTACATGTATATAAATATATATATATATATATATATATATATATATATATATATATATATATATATATATATGTGTGTGTGTGTGTGTGTGTGTGTGTTTTATCCTATACTATGAAAATTAAAGGTCAAAAAAAGGTGATTTACTTTAATTTTATATTAAATCTTCGCCTGGAAACGAAACGATAGGGAAATGTTTAACATAACCCCAACGTTATTGCATTATTGCACCTTGGGAAAAGAGGGAGAGACACGTGAAGGGCACGCGAGAGCAAATACACAGTAAGAAATCAGCGGTGTAAAATAAAACTACGGCATGTAAACATCCCTCGCATACACTCTTCCAAAGAAATCTCTGTCCGCCGCGTAATAACAAGCGGAAAGGACCCGGCATTTTTCCCCCCTCTAGGCGTGCAAATTAAAACAGTCCCGTCGACCCAATCGCGTCCCATCCCCCACCCTCCGTCCCATTATCGGGAACGTCTGCGTCCTAGGTGGGAGAGAGGAGCTCGCATACCTCCCATCTGACCGAAACCCCCCCGCGGGCAGCCATTCACATGCACACGCACGCACACACGAATGTGAGCCACACGCTCGCGAGCGCACGCACCGCGCGCGCTCACATGCACTTCCACATGCAAACATAACACCCATCTTCTCTTTCCGAGCGTAAATAAAATGGATGCGCTAACAACGGGCAAAGCCGGGGCGTGGCTTGTGTCCAACAATTGATGCACCAGGACGTTAAGTTGCCAGGACACAAAGGGAGTGCGCGAGGGAGAGAGAGAGAGAGAGAGAGAGAGAGAGAGAGAGAGAGAGAGAGAGAGAGGCGAGTGGCGGCCAGGGATGAGTGGCAAAAGGGCCAGTCGAGCCCAAAATCGTAGTGTATTGGGTGAGAGAGAGAGAGAGAGAGAATGAGAGAGACACCGTGCGAAGGAATACGACGTGGGAGCGAGGTGGGAGAGAGGGTCATAAAGGTCAGAGGAGGAGAAAGGGTTGGGAGGGAGAAGGACGGATATCTATGCCCACTGCAAGACTCGTTTGACACTGGGAAGAGAGAAAGAGAGGAATAGCAGAGCGATTCTGTGGGGTTATTTTCGAAAAAAAATGACCGCACTCACTTCGTGTATTCGCAGTCGTCAAATGGCCAAAATATTTCGTGCCCCATTTTATCTGGGGAATGGAATGATGCATTCTGGACGGGTGTGAGAGAGAGGGGGGGGGGGGGAGAAATGTGCATACAATCGTCATCGATCTCGCTTACGTTTCTTTTTTCTTCTCGGTGTTGGGAGCGGATCCATGATTTATGCTCCTCGTCACCTATTTTCCGTTAGTTTGCTTCGCGCTGATGGGAATTTCGTTTTTGGACCACCGGCATTCATACGTGGGCGTTGATTTTGTGCCATTACTGATAAATAGGCAATAATCGGAGATTAACAATCGGCGTTATGATTCACAGAAATATGCTTCCATGGGTAAAGATTACCTCGAATAATATCGGGCGGTAAAGCCTTGTCAATGAATACACTGACAGTTAGACCTTGCAGGGAATAGAGTATAGATAGGAAAAATGCGCTCACCATGGAAGCGTGAATAGATCATATTTTTCCGCAAAGGCCGTTTTTCATGGAATTACCTGCGACGAGCAGCTACTATATAGCCCCCGTATCTTTGATAATCGGCTTAAAAAGGAATGTCGTATGAAATTGGAAAGACTATTAATGTGGAGGATATTGCGAAAATAAAAATATAGCGAGGAGGACTAAGTTGAAAAAGGGTTGATGATGATGATAAAGAGAGCGATTATTTTAGAAAGATCAGAGAAAAAAGATATAGATAACGAGAGGACGTACAAGATTAGGCACTCTCATCTTTAAAATTGGAAATACAATCGAAATAAGACAAAGAAGATGTTTGCCACCCATACAATTGCCAAATAAATAATGCATGAGGTATTTTTCTCTCTTCGCCCGATAGCGTGCTGGGTGAAATAGAGCGTGGGTGTCGTTACACCCCATAGATTCGCAGAAAATGCCCGAGGCTTGAAATTTCCCTCAGAATAAAACTTCCAGTCCCTGGATAGCAGTAATTCTTATCTTAAGCTGTTCCTAACAAAATCTAATAGAGCTTCGCTAAGTTATGGCATATATCTTGTGTTAAAGGCAGTCACAATGGATTAAAATTTTACGGAAAGAATACTATACAATTAACCCTACGCTCATATCACTGATGTGGTCAAGATGGAAGGCAACTTAAATCTTTGGGGTGAATTCCTGGCACCACAGCATCTTAGAAACATGATTTCATTCAATGCGGTGGTGAGTCAAAATATGCCAAAATCACATTATTGATGATGAGGTTTGGAGTTGAAATATACGTTATCTTACCTCACTCGAAATATAATTTCGCTTTTCCACTGTTTCCCAACTCTTTCGCGTCTTTCATGTTCCCAACGACCATATAAGGAATAATAGAAGTTCTGAGCGTAATGGAAGAAGATGGGATAGACAAGAGGTAAGAAGAAGAAAGATGGCTCGCATTGAGGGAATGAGGGAGGAGGCATGCAAGAGAGGCGGGCGAAGGGATGGATGGACTGAGGCGGGGAGGAAACACAGGGAGTGCGAGAGGGCCGCAGAAAAGGAAGTGGGACAGAGGAAGTCAATTATAGAGAAAAAAATGCTACTTACATTTTCTGTGCTTTCCAGGTCGCAATCTCCTAAGCTTCTGCCTCTTTTGTGTCTCACTCCTCTTAAACCCTCCTGAGAATGAAAAAACTTTTTTGTATTATTTTAATCACGCTACGCTGCCACCTCTTTCCTCTCCCAAGGTGCTATGTTCATTCGCCCCTCCACCCAAAACCCTTAGTCCCTCACCCAAGTTCCTCCCCGCCGATCTCTTTTCGTCCCTTTTCCCGGAAGTCTTACAACGGATTCCGACGTCTTTTCCATCCGCGGTTACCCTATTTCCTACCCCTTCTTTTTCCACCCCAGTCCCCCGGAATCGAATGCTGAGCTCACCTCCGCCTTACCCCTCAACTCGTTGTATCACGAAAAAAGGGTTTGTGTAAATAAATATATATATATATATATATATATAGACATATATATATTTATGTATATAAAAATATGTATATGTATGTGTGTATATATAACGGAAGTTGAAGGCGGGGGAGTGGGCGCTCGCCTACCCCTTGACCCCACCTTCGCTCCCTCGCAGTGTCTAACCCCGTCGCTCTTTCTTGGAATCCCCGGCTTCCCCTTGGACGAGGAGGGAATCCACGTCCCCTCGCCTCAGGCTGCCTTTCTTTCTCTCGCTTCACGTAATCGGTTCTCTTATGTAATTGGCGAAGTGCTGAATTGAAGAAATTGGCAGGAAATTGAATGGAATAGGAAGGGAATGGCAAGGAAGAAGTCAATGAGCGAAGGCTATTGTTTCTCGGGATTTTCATACTCTTCCAACGGTTAGGAAATCCGAGCGTTTTTCCCCGAATATAGCTTCCCTTGCCACTAATTGCCATTGCTTTGACATTTGAAGAAAGTGCCTATATATAATTAAAAGGAAAGAGATTAAGGAGGGCTTTGGATTTTCATATATTCTCCGGTTTGAGAGCAAAATCAAAGAATGCATCGAAATCAGTAATAATTACTCATAATCAAAATGAATAGGTTAATTTATTTCCATCTATTTTAGTTCCTACGACCAAATATTTTCTTCGAATTCTTTTTCGGAGCAAATATGAATACCATGATTTTGTATTAACTGTTCTACATGCCTATCATTCATGATTAGAATTACTTCTTTGGTAATTTTTTTTAACTACGTGAATTGAAACAATATATTCAAAAGTATTCCATTTCTTCGAAACAGAAATTACTGCAATTAGTAAAACTCTCCACGGGTTTGGTAGCAAAGTTTCCTTTGAGACTCGATTCACGCTGGGAGGAAAGCGACCGTATACGAGAGGGTATTAAAATGCAATTAAAAATATCAATGGGAATATCTATATATAATAGGTGAGGAATGCGCTTCAAAAGGGAGACTGTGATAATTGAGGAGAAATCAAGAAAATTAGGAATATGTCATTCCTCTATGGGCACGGATACGCATCAGGAAAATGCATATTCAATCAAACTTATGCGATATATATGTTAATGTGCGTACTTAAACTGCGTTCATTCTGTATACTGAGAAACGTAACTGCATCTCTCTCTAAGAGATAAAAATACTTAACAAATACTAATCACAAGCGCGGGACGGAGCGCGAATGACAGGCCCGAACCTTGATTCCCAATTCAAGATGTGCTCTGTCCGACTACGTTGGTACTTTCATTCACCACCAGAAAGGGCAGCAACGACGACCGATCCGTGCGCGGAAGATTCCAGGTGTGTGAGCCTTGTTTTTGTGGCGGTAGCGACCATAATGTGGTAATGGATGGGGCCGTCATAGACGAAATTAGCCGGTAAAGGTGCGGGAACGTAGGGGAAGAGGTGGAAACAGGAAGGGGGAAGAGGGTATAGAGAAGGGGTTGACGTTGGAAAGGCTGGAGGGTTGTTGGAAAGGTATGACGACCGGGGTGATGTTTTTCGGGATCGGTTAGGGTCGACTGGAGGGGAAGGAAGGAAATAGGAGAGGGAGTGGGGAGTGACGGGAAGTGGGAGCGCGCGTGATGCGAGCGAGATTAAGAGAAAGAGAGAGAGAGCGACTGACAGTGTGCGAGCGGACCCCAGTCGGTAATGGAGGGGCCGGTATGGGTGGGCCAGGAGCTGTTCGTGGTGTGGGATGCGTGAGTGGTGGGAACTGGTAAAGGGGGGTAAGAAAGAAACGGGCGAACGGCGGGTAATGGCGGCGGGCGGCGGGCGGATGGAGGGTACCAGGGGACGTTGGGTTTGGGTGTTGAAGGGGGAGAGGGAGGAAGGAAAGGGGGGATGAGACAGATCGGGAGGGTTTTGTGGGGGTGAGTCCGGACGGAAGCTGGATTTGTGCGCGTGGTTACCGATTGAGGAAGAGCTGCGGCGAGAAGGCAGGAAAAATAAAGAGAATAGACGGAAGCACTGCCAATTGGTAGGGCAAAACAGTGGTGGGGAGGCTTAAGTAGGCACTTACAGGGAGTAGGATACTTAAAGGTGTGTTAAAAAGCTGGATCAGCCGGAGTTCAGGACCCCTCCCCCTGACAGTAAGCCGTGTGAGAGCATCAGAGAGCAGCGTAGTGAAACTCTTGATGCTTAAAATTCTCGGCAGTAATTAAATATATCAATAATTAATAGTAATAATGACTATTTTAATCAAAATACAACAGTAATGAATCACGTAAATCAAAGAAAAAGTCTAAATAATACCTACTATTCTTCTGAGGTTACTAACAGACATTAGATTCAAAAGAGTGAATTACAATCAATGAGATAATAAAAAGCTAGGGAGCTACAACAGTATTTCAATTACAGGCACAACCTTTGGAACTATTGATTCAGAAGGAAATTAATACAAATTGCTGATTGCAAATATATATATATATATATATATATATATATATATATATATATATGCTGCCCCCTGACGCCATCTCTTGGCTGAAAGAATCGGGGCGCATGGCGAAATATTAGACCCACGGATCTCAGGGTAAATTGACTATCCTCGATAGCTCAAGTGGTTAAGAGCATCCGCCCGGCAAGTGGAAAGATCCGGTGTTCGAGTCCCGGTTGAGGAAATATTTTTACTCTTGTGATCCGTTCGATTCCGCCTTCCCCACCTCTATTGTGTTCGTCCTTTATATGTGTTCCTATCCCTTTTCCTTATATCTGTTTCTGTATATATGAGTATTTATTCGCCGTTTGGCGGGATTTCGTGTTTGAATGTATATATATATATATATATATATATATATATATATATATATATATATATATATATATATATGTATATATATATATATATATATATATATATATATATATATATATATAATATGAATGAGAGGAATATGAGGAAAAGCGATAGGAACACATATAAAGGACGAACATAGTAGAGGTGGGAAAGGCGGAATCAGGAAAATCACTAGTGTAAAAATATTTCTTAGACCGGGACTTGAACTCCGGATCTTTAACCTTACCGGGCGGACGCTCTGACCACTTGAGCTATCCAGGAAACGTAATTTACACTGAGATCTGCGATGCTTTAAGCAACCGAGTGCCCCGATTCTTTGGCCAAGAGATGGCGTTAGGGAGCTGTTTCACCCACCAAAGGAGAAATAGACAACGCACAAACAACAGATAAAAACAGAGATGCGTGACGAATTGACCATAGTACAATGGTGGGGACGGAGGAAGCACACCGCGTTGGTTGTGCTTTCTGAACCAAAACCATAGGAATTCACTGTGCCACCAGTTCGTCGGGTAAATTTGAAAATTATGAGGGAGCTGTCAGATGCCGGAGAGAGGAGTATGGAGAATCGGCGAATGGGGAGAAAGGAGAAAGAGTTAGCGGGCGGTACTAAATCCGCCGGGTTATAAAAGCATTGATCCGAGCGAGTTTCACCGTAAAAATATCTTCATTACGTTAGACCCGCATTTCGTCAGTTTCATAAAATTTCATCATCCTGCATGCCGTGAGCATAATGGCCAAAAAGCTTGCTCGGAGAGGTAGAAATTTCCGAACCTGTTGGGTAGCGCACAAATAATCCCTATCCGAGGAGTAGTTTGCACTTTAACTTCTACAACCCTACACTCATTCCCCTCTATAAGGAACTCTTTTTCCTCTAAAAATATCTTTGAAAACAAGCGGCCTAAGGATATTTGTGCCGTAAAATTGACTTCATTGAACGTGAAACACGGATAATCATAAAAATATTTAGCAACCTAATCTGGAAAGCTTATTACACTGATCTGTTTGCCTATTGTCTCATAACATCCGTTTAAATTGGCTAAGGGTGATATGATAAGGTTGATTATTGAATTACCTAAAAACTTAATGTAGCCGGGAAAATTATTTCAGTGGTGAGAGAGCTCGTGCATCAGCGTACATAGAATAGGGCTAACGAATGGAAAAACAAGCTGTGAAATATAAAGCCATTCGGCATGGAATATCTAAATATGAAATGAATTAATGTATTGCGGAATCAATACTAAATCGCATTCCTTCAGGTTTTGTAATAGATGAATCCCACTGAATAATATGAACACACCTCCAAAAGAAAAACAGAGCTCTTAAAATTTAAAAAAAAATTTTTCTTTACTGTGAGAAAAATGAGTAACATACTACCATGATCAAAAAGTTCCCGGAATTTATTCAGAAAAATTAAAAATACAAGTTTATTCATCTAAATCTATATTGTCCCCTTCAAAGTAATCCCCATCGACTGCAACACACTTATGCCAGCGCTTGATCCAATCCTCGAAACATTTTTTATATTCGGTTTTCGGTATGTCCATCAGTGCTTCCTGCGATTTTTCCATTACTTCCTCTCGGCTGCTAAAACGCGTTCCCCGTAATGGTTTTTTAACTCGATTGAACAGAAAGAAGTCACAGGGAGCCAAATCAGGTGAATTCGGTGGCTGTTGGATGGTATTTGTTGCATTTTTCGTCAAAAAATTACGAATAATGATAGCACTGTGCGACGGTGCGTGGTGCGATGGTGCAAAATCCACGAGTTTTCTGCCCACATTTCTGGTCTCTTTCGGCGAATTGCTTCACGCAAACGTCTCATAACGCCCAAATAATACTCTTTGTTTACTGTCTGGCCTTCTGGCAAAAATTCATGATGCACTACACCGTTGTAATCCATGAAAACCGTCAGCATTGCCTTCTTTTTTGAAGAAGGCAATGCTGACGGCTCATTTGGTGAACGCCATTCACTTGCCTGATGTCTGGATTGCGTGTCGTACTCATAAACCCACGTCTCGTCTCCAGTAATGATCCTTTTGATGAATGTGGGATCGGATTCAGCCTCGCAAATCATGTCTTTTGCGACGTCAACACGGTCTCTTTTTTGCATGAAATTGAGGTCTTTTGGCACCAACTTTGCTGCTACACGACGGAAACCCAAATCATTAACCACAATGTCTTGGGCGGATCCATAGGCAATGTTCAAGTCCTCCGCTATTTCTCTGATGGTTAATTTGCGGTTATTGACCAACATTTCTTTTACTTTATCAATTTTTTCACCGACTTTCGATGTCGATGGTCTACCACTGCGTTCATCATCTTCGATTGACTCACGACCACTTCTGAACCGCTCGTGCCACTGGTAAACGACCGTTTTTTTTAGAGAATCGTTGCCGAAACACTTTTCCAACATTTCCAACGTTCGTGCGCCACTAAATCCGTTTTTTACGCAAAATTTAATACAAGTTCGTTGTTGCAAATTTAAATCCATTTCTGCAATTGTAAAAAATCGCCAACACACACAGAGATAGATGTACTCTTGGCTACGTAACTTTTGCAAATGTCAAGTTATGACACTAAGATTTAAAGGGAATATCAACAACAGATGTACCAATTTAACAAAAAAACAGAACTCAAATCGGAACGATGGGAGCGCCATACGGTGGTTATTCCGGGAACTTTTTGATCAAGGTAGTATTTATCACAATTTTACAGCTCCAAATATATGTTAATTAATATTTCATTAAATTTTTATGATAATATCAGCAATCATATAAATAAGGCCAAAGAGCTATGATTTAGTAAAAATTAAGTGCATTTGAGTAGTCATAATGGTCAAAACGAAAGACTTAACTTTTTTATTTAAGAATCTTTAAACTTCATCTAAAAAAGAGAAACATTGATATGCTATCGCAAGTACTACCTCTTATACAACAATGAGAACTTACTCTTGTATCATACCTGTCCCAGAAAGTTTTCGTTTCAACAGCTTAAATACGAGGGTCATCCGGAAAGTAGTACCCGTTCGTGCCGCATGAAGTGCTGACGACGCGAGTAGCCGCTGGACGAGGTCAGATAGCTTCAGTGGCTTGTCTGCCTTCTCTGAGCCAAGTTGCGTGACGCTAGCATTGCCTGTGTTGTTTCTGTGATTGTTTACAATGTTTAAAAAAATTGAGAACGCCGCCAGTTGTGAAGTGAGGGCAGTGATTAAATTCCTCAATGCAAGAAACGTTCGCCCATGTGATATTCATCGCCAATTAAAGGAGGTGTATGGAGACAATGTAATGGACGAGTCGTCTGTTCGGCGGTGGTGTCGCAACTTCAACATGGGGAGGGGGAACACACACGACGATGAGCGTTCGGAGAGACCGTCTGTCATTACAGACCAACTGGTGAGCTCAGTTGACGAATTCGTGAGGAACGATCGGCGCGTCACAATTGATGACATCTGTGAGCATTTTCCCAATGTTTCTCGAACAATTGTTCATGAAATTGTTAAACACCATCTGCATTATGCAAAAATTTGTGCAAGATGGGTCCCTCGCGTATCTCAATGAGCTGGCGGCGAAGGACTATGCAGCAGGAATACAGAAACTTGTCACACGTTATGACAAATGCCTTAATTTGCTTGGGGATTATGTTGAGAAGTAGTTTAAAGTATCCTCTTTCAAATAAAATTTTTTATGTTTGTTAATATTTACTTTTGTGTCTTTATTTCACGAACGGGTACTACTTTCCGGATGACCCTCGTAGTTATCCTCTATTTTAAAATGGGTGTTGCGAAACAATTGTCAATTGATTTCGTTTGCTACACGTATTTTTGTCTTCCTCGTGACATTTCCTTTGAATTTCCAAATTAATGCTTGAAATACGTCCAAACCGTAATTTTACTGCATTTTAAGGTTTTCTATAAACAAATTAAAGTATCAGAAAGCTATAGAAATCTTAATTTAAATATTTGGTTACTCTACAGACTTTGGTAAATATGTAAGATATTTTCTACGCGATACAAGTCATTAAATTCACGCTATTTTAGAATGTTAAAAGTCCGTATTTGAAGAAAACATTTCCTTCGATTAAGATGCTATGCCTCGCTAAAGATCGCTGTTTGTCGAGGCATCCCTATCATTCATCATGTAATCAATAAGGGAGAAACCAAAACGCCCATAAAGTAGATCATCAAGCCACCTTGAATCAATATATGAAATACAGGTATTTTAAAGTACATGCGTAAGATATGGATATTTACCTAATTATTAGCTATGAAAATCAATGTAATTTAAAAACATTTAGTGCCTTCTCTTTTTATATATGAAATTCTCTTCAAAGGGAAAACGTACGTAAAAGCAATAATATCTCTCCGCTTAAGATTACGTTTCTAATTAACGAATAGATTAATTATCATGAGATTTAATTACGATCTCATTTAAGTCAATAAAAGAATATAAAAACAAATATAATGTGCGTATAGATTACTAATCCATAAAAATTTGTTTTCGCATCCACACTTTCATTGACTGGAAATTTATTAGGTCGTTGTTGACTAGCCTGGGTCAATAATTGTTGCGATTTATCTTCTATTTTCTCCTTTACGGCATCATAAACAACATTGGATGATCCTCTATATCTTCCCCTCTAGGATCTCCAAGCGTAGTATGTTTGTTTCCCTCACACCTTTATCTCTTTATACTTTTTACCTAAATCTAGCGCGTACACGCACATGCAGTCAGACAGACGCTCGAAGGTGGAAATAGATGGAAAGAGAGAGAGAGAGAAGAGGAGGCCATTTGCTGTAACAGAGAAGTAGGACGCAGTAGGGGTCACATCACAGAGTTATCCCCTTTCTGCCCCCGATCCCTGCCCCAACCCCGTCCTTACCATCCCTTTTAAACTCCGAACAACTCCGCCAACGACAAATGCATTGTTCTTTTCCCACTCTCCCCTTCCCTTCCCACCCCTCCAATCCTAAGCCACGAGGGCTTTGGAGGGGTGCGACCGGGAAGGGACATGTATGTGTGTGTCGGCGCGCGAGGAGGAAATGGGAGGGGCGATGCTTTACGAGAACATGGGGAGAGGTGGGGACATTCCGTTGGAGAGTCAATGGGGGGGCGATGGGGGATAGGGGATAGATGGAATGGGGAGGAGGGCGAGTAGGATGGCGTGTGGTGGAGAGTTGGAGATGGAGAGACAGTGAGCGTGTGGCGGAGCTTACGCGGTGACCGCCCTCATACATAGGATTCCGTCGCCCGCGCGAAAATTCACACACACGCTCACGTACGCACTAACGCACACACACATGCACCCACTCCAACGTACACGTAAGGGGCACCCGTTGGTAAGGAGGCGCGTGAAGGGGGCCGCTGTCAGTCCATCTGCCGGCGCGTTTCCCTTCCATTCCCCTCCCCCGATCATCGGTGCTCTTTCAAAAGATAAAGGAGTTTCGAGTGGCCACGGTTTCTCAAGGCTCCACGGGGCAATCTCGCCCTCCTCTCCGTGGTCAGAGTGAAGTAATGAACAACGAGGCAAATAAAATGCGTTGCTTTCGAGGGAAGTAAGGATCGAAATCGGGGAATCATGAGGATACGAGGGGGTATCGCATTACGTGTCGCGGATACTGGGCTTGGGAGGCAATGATGTGGAGCGAGGACCGTCACAATGGGGTTGAAGAAAAGTGGAAAGGTCGTGTTTCTAGAGTGGTATCGAAGATAATGGACAAGCCGGGCCTCCTCCTTCTACAGAAATACGTGCGCCCGAAATAGTTGTTCGGTGTAGTAGTAATTGGCTTCTGCGGTGCTTCGACGGACGGAGCCATACATTGTGCACCAAACTCAATTACGAAAGAAAAGTCCTTTACATAAAAACACAAAATCCGTGCCGAAACCGAGATTCGAATCTTAATTCTTTTGGTTTGGCGGTGAACGTATAAAACTCGCAAAAATAACTGGAACTGGACGTAGACTGGCGAGTCGATGGAAGAAAAGAATTCGGGAATCGGTTTGATTGTCTCTCATTACTGGGCTTTAGTGGTTGCGTTTCGCGTAGCAAAGACCAAAGAGAGAGAGAGAGCCCTTCGCACTTCACGATGTGGGTCGCACGTGACCCTAGCCGTCCTTTCAGATAAAATATCCCATTCCCTTTGACTTGACCCGCGAAAACGAGCGGGGCTTAATGAAACGGAGTGAGGGACCGTGAGGGAGGCCTGTGCGCGGCGCCTGGCTCGCGTGTCGGGGAAGGCGGGTGCTAAGCAGGGGGGGGGGGTAACCGCTCATCGCATAGCCGTTGCTCGGCGACACTGAGGCGGATTCCTGCACCCCACCCACAACCACCCCCCCACCCGGTTCCTTGCAGTCCACATGAAAGCAAGTGCCCTTGGGGACACTTGGACTCGCCCTTACTCGTGGTTGCGGGAGACGAAGGAGAGAGAAGTAGCCAGAGGGGTGTATGCGGGAGAGGGGGATATTTGAAAGGATTTAATTAAATACTTTGCCGTTCCCTTCGAGAGTGCATTTATTTTGGTTTCCTGTTCATGTGTGCGCATGGCCGTGCGTTTCCTCTTGCATTACAAGTTGGAGATTCGATTCATCTCTCTCTCCCTCTCTCTACGTCACAGAAGGAGGAAGGGGGGGAGGAGAGGGAATGAGGAGAAGAGAGCGAGATTGAGAGAGTGGGAGAAATTGAGGGAGATGGAAGGGAAGGGGTTGAGAGAGTTTCTGAGCAGTTACCTGTGCAGCGGAATGGAATGTGCAGGAGAGCACATTTAGTTGGCTTTGCAAAGGATTCACTTTGTAACCCAGTCTATATACATTGCATTGTGGAGCGGACGCAGGGGAAACAAAGATATATGCTGCTTGCGCCCGTACGTTCTGAACACGTACGTAGCGACATATTCCCCTCGAGCCCAAAGCATTGAGGGCAAGGGGAGCGGTGAGAAGAGGGTGGCGATGAGTCGGGCCTAAAATGAGGGCGTATATACATACTATATATCTTTTACGGCTTAATACTAGCGCAATGGTTGGGTATGAGGAAATGCACTGCATGGAGGAAATTACGGCTCTTTACTTGTGCAATGCATTGTTTCCCAGAAATAACAGGGAAACTTACACTGCGGTTTTCTCGAAAGGATGACTCCTGCAAGCAATCGATTAGTGAACATTACAATGTCTGTCAGATCCAATACTATCGTTATCTAGCCATATATTGTAATAAATTGTAAGCAGCAATGCGGCTATATTAATTTGAAAACAATATGAAGTTTATGTTGCAATATTATTTATACAATATTAAAAATAAACAATAGACATAAGAAGTAATGAATGAATTAGTGAAAATAAAATCAAGGGAATGTGATATTGGTATGGGAATATATTACCTTAGTGAACACCTATTAGAATGAAAGATTATCTTTTACTTATCTCGCCTATGTTAATAACACTTGCCATTTGATACTATGCCTAAATAGAGTTCTATTTATTTATATCTTTGTACTAATCCGAAAACATAGTTTTTGGCTTTTACACGGGACTTTTAACAATGGTATTATATTAGCAAAAATTCAAAACACCCGACTCATATGTGGAAAACCCTGCCTCCCTCGACGCCGGCCAAAGAATAGATCACAATATTTTAATTAAATATATTGAGTAAAACCAAGGTCATAATAAGATTCATGTCAATTCGTATGCACATCAAAATAAAATTACTTTAACTAACCAAATTTTTAAGCAATCACTCACTAACTTTAACTTAAAGCTTGGAGAGCACGTCATAGGGCATAAGCTGGCGCAAACGACTATCATTAATTATCCTGCAAAAAAAAGAAGGAAGATAAAATTTACTTAAAAATGTGCACCCAAATAAGGAGCTTAGCATAAAATGACGCTAAATTCTGTAATCAGGGAACCAAAAGGCTCTTGAGCAGTTTGGAAGCTTATAAGACACCCGTCGACGTTGCAAATCCCTAACGTTTTGAGTCTCTCTTTGGATCTTCACGATAGAAAGGGTATTTGCCTGCATCCTCACTTTAAATGTAATCGGATCACAATCGATTACAAATGACCCTCGACCGACAAATTTAAGAAAACAATGCAACGACGGAAAGGAAAACTTTGGCTCTCGTTAACGAGTGCGAACTCAAATACAGCGCGTTCTCCGCTCGACAGCCACGATTTCATCGTGGATGACTCCCCTGTAACTCTAATTTGTCGATATTGCCGGCAGCCATTGGGACGTATTCTTTTCTCTCTCTCTCTCTCTCTTCCACTTCGCTAGCGTGAGGGACAAAGAGAGAGACCTTCCTTTTTCCTTTCTCGCCCACGCGTAACCAATAATCCGATCTTGTAACCCATGAGGATAATAATGAACGGAATTAAACCGGCGGGATGGAAGAAGAGGAGAAAGACGTCTGGGAGAGAGGAACTGTACGAGGATGGGGGAAGGGGGAGCGATTCGTGAATTCCACCCAAGTTCATTAGGACTCGATGGGAGAAAATTCCTCCCCACATTTCCTCCTCCCCTTTCTACAATCAATTCCTTCATCTTGCTCTTCCTCCCTGTTTTTATTCCTCTCCGAGCCTGAGGTCTCCGCTTCTATCCCATTCCTCCTCTTCACCTCCTCAGCTTCCGCTACCACCCCAACCCTCCACCCTCACGTCGCGGGGCGCTTGGATCATGCCGCCAGGCGCCCTTTAGATTTCTCCCCCCCGCGCACAAAGTCTCCGGAGGAAGCAGAGCATGTAAGGGCTTCTCTCCCTTCTATTTCCCTCCTTATTCTGTGCGGAGACGGGGGCAAGAGAAGGGGCCGTCGGAAGTGGGAGGGGGAGGCCGCGGAGTTGAGGGAGGTCCGGGCGAGGTAGCACAGAATCCAAAGGGAATATCTCGAGGGAAATAAGAAAAGGAAAACGTCTCCGGCAAAGGAATCATCCGAGGCGAAAATTGGTATATAATTGGCGTCGGGGGGGGAACGCGGAGGGGTGAGGAGGGGCTCGTGGGTGGAGGGGGAAAACCTCGGGCCCACGGGCGGTGGAGTGAGGTGTGGAGGGGTGGAAGGTAGGGAGGGGCGGGAGTGGTGGAGCCGGAAATGGGCGAGGGGGGTAGGAGATGTGGCCGGGAGGTGGTTCGGATAGGACATAATCCCTCTCCGAATGATATGAAAGTGGCAGCGGGGAATAAGGGTGGATTGAGATATGACGCGTGGAAACTCGTTGCACAAGACGGCGGAGACGATCGAAAAAGATTTGGCTGATTTATTTATCATTCGCCGGAATCGAATTGCAAGAAATCACATAACCGTCAAAAAAGAGCGGGTACCGTTATGCCCCGCGAGCGGGAGGGTGGGGAATGAAAAGGTCTTGCGGGAGTACTTCCTGCGCCGGAACGGAGTGCGCAGTAATGCAGGTATTATGTTCTTTCCAGTCCGATATTGCTTCGTAAAAGTTGTAGCTCCCGCACTCCCCCGGTATGAATTTAGTATATACCTGATCTTTCGGATTTATGCAGTTCCCTCACATTATGAGCATATTTCAAAGGCACGTAGTACGAAATTACTCGCGAAAATGTTATTGGAATTCTCATCCCCCTTGTACATGCTGCGCAAAACCACATACCGTTGTCCAGAGTCATTAAGGAGGATATTAATTTGTGGCGGGAGGATTACAAAAGTCATTATAGCTCCCTCGCATAACAATGACATAAAAATAATATGAAGCAGAAGAAAATCCTAATCATGAAATCAAATTGACCCACGCAGCATTAAACCAAAAATATTCGGGCGGCCAAAGGCAGCGATAAAATGCCAAATAATAAAAATGACGTAAAGGTAACCTTAAAATTGGAGTTACTGTGGCCATAAGTTCCGTGGAAGCAAACGATAAAAACTTTCCTGGAAGATGTGGCCGGATGCGCGGTTTCCCAGAAAAAGGGTTACCGTTTCAAAAGTAAAGGCATATGAGAAAGATATAGAGGGAAACGGTGTGTCATGCAAGCGATTAAGCGTGATCATCAATGAGAAAGAGTCGGTTTAGAACATGGTAGTAATAATGCACCCCTTTTAATGTTCTAACGAAAGAAGCCATGTAATGACCAGAAAAAGAGGCGTCAGCCGCACGCAGTCTTTCGATTGCATCCACCGCGTTTACGATGAAATGAGCTCTTTGGGTTCGAGAGTTTGGATGATCCTCCCGGGCATTTTATTTGAAATCTGGAGCCAGTAATTGGTCTCTGATACATCTGGGCTTTAAGGCGGCTCATAGAAAGGAAATTACTCTTCTTAGATAGAGAATGAACGAATAACTACGCTCGAGGTAAACTTCTACTTCATTGCTTGTCAAACCAAAATCGGGTCTAATGACCGTGATGTATCTCTTTAACAGAATCAAATGTGCATGTAATACGCACAAGTGAGAATTTGAAAATTTTTAACTTTTTAGTTTTGTGGTTTTGCTCTTATGGATAGCGGAGAAAAATATTGGATTTTTTCCCGAGAGATTATCAAAATTTTATTACGGAATTTTTAAAAATAACTCCGGAGTAATTTTTGAGATTTCAAGAAATTGTTTATAATTTAAACTACAAATGAATAATAACATTTAAAAACATTCACGGGCCCTATTTCTGCTTTAATTGGCGAGGGTAGAACACACCCTGTAAATATCGCATGTTCGGGGAATGGGAGGCAATTCTTTTTCCGGGAACACCTGAGATTTCCCAGAAACCTCTGTTAACGGAAAACACTTCACATTCCAGATTCTCACTCAGACGCACAAACTCGTACATTTTCGTTGATTTTCTTGCTTTTCATTGACAGCAGAAAGTTTAATACTTCAAAATTCATTATAAACAGCTTAGTTTCCACTCGGTTACACATTTCCAATGATTAAATGAAGATTGTTTTCAGGAAAAAAACTCGCTGCAAACATTATGAATATTTATTATTAAAGAGCTTTGATGTATTGAATATTTTATGGAAACTTCAGTTGAAACGATTTTCACCAAAAGAAAAGGTTAAAATATTGATTTTAATCCCAGGAGTCCTCCATATTCTAGTTTGTTTGACAATAAATTAGGATTACACGTGAATGAATTATCGTGATACTTCGTGAACTAATTGACCAACAAGGGAATTCTATTTAATGAGAGACATTTTAGAAGTAGTGGAAATGTATATTTACGGATTGCATTGGTGTTATACCACACAATTTATTATTGTAAGAATTCCTGTACTCTAAAATATATTAAATGAAACTATCAATTAAGAGTGTGAAAACATTAAAAAATAGAAATATACATACAAATCATTGCGCACATATATTTAAACCTATAAAGTATTAAAAATAGAATATATTGAAACATTCAAAGGCGTGAGGAGTAATTCGTAGCAACTGTATCGTGACGCCACGTTAGAAAACAAAACCTTGCTTTTCTAAAAATATATTTCATGCAGCGTGTCTTCTTTTGACTCAATATACTGAACTAGGGAGATGGAGGTGAGTGTGTGATAGATAATAGACCAAAGAAATGCAGATTCAGAAAAAAAACTAACCATAAATGCATTAAAAATATTAGAAACATATTAGATGTAAATGGAATAGGCAAAACCAGAGAGAAGGGGAAGGCAGATGACAGTTGTACCGATAGGTACTAATCGGTTACGGAATGACGGCTTTCGGACATGGGGGTGAAATGAGGGGGTCTGGAGGTAGCAGCGATGAGACCATTCCCTCCCGTTTGCAGATTGGGTTTCCTCAGGCGAGGGAAAACGTCTCAGCATCAGAGGGATCGGCCGACCACGTATACGTACATGGATACTTGCTGCCAATTCCGTTGGGAGCTAGAGTGCTTCAGAGCGGTCACTCTAGTTATGGAATGATTTCTTCTAGCTTCTTTATCAGATCCCCAAATTCTGGTAAAATCTAAGCTTGCCCCAGAATATGGCTTTCATGTTTAAGAACTTATTTTCTACAAAAATGCATAGCCATTTAAAAATCTTAAAATAAAGTATACCGATGTCATTTTAGAAGTCATTTGGATAAGGTATATAATATCATCCGAAAGTTAAGGCGTGATTGAAGTGAATACTTACGTGAATGATCACATCAAGATCTTTGATACTTCCATCAGAACATTTTATAACAATAGTGCAATGGCTTGCATTTTCATCTTCGCATTGCTAATCTACTCTCAATAAGTATCGATATAATAATTAGATTAATTATCGATATTGATAGATATCTTTTACAGGCGTTAAATATTTGTCCTTCATAAGGTATTCGCAGCAAATTGCAAAAATTACAGTTACTGTGCCTGGTGTCCTCACTCCCTCAGTCAGAAACATTTTTCACAGTGCCATGATGCAGATGTACATCTATAAAAGTCAGATTCATCGGCTACGATGCGTCAAGGACCCACAAGTTAAGCGAGCTGGCAGAGATAGAAGAATTAAGAGATTACAGCAAATTGGAGGGTAATTGACTTTTATTTGGAGGTCCTTTCTATCGGAAATTAGTCCAAAAAGAACGGAAGAAAATGACAGGAGAGTGTGAAAATGGCCTTGGAAGCCACCGGCACCGTTGATAAGACTATAAATCACAAAGGCTCAAACATCGACCCCAAAAATTAGAGAACGGGACTCACGGGTCGAGAACTGAAGCAATTAGCTCTAAAAACTTCACCGGTGTACTACTACCGCCCTCCTCGCTTTAAATTATACTCGCGTATACAGTAGCGGGCATAAATTTTCCAACCGCGCGCACACAACCACGCACACACAGATCCGCCGTCGCGCCAAAAGAGGGTCTAAATCACAGTAGCAAAAAAAAATAAATGAGTCGGGGGCACGGGGAGAATACGGGAACACCCACAGACACACACCCACGCGCACGTATCACGCACTCTCACCCCTCCCCCCCAGAAACCCTCCCCGCCCCCTCCGATAATTAACATTCTCTTTCTTTAAAACTTAGCTCGTTAAAAAACTTTCAAATTGTGGGCATGGGTGAGAGAGAGAGCTAGAGAGAGAGAGAGAGACGGCTGAGACGGTGAGGGAGCGCTTGGGGCAGAAAGACGGATCTGGGCGTCGGGGCGCCAAAGGTGACCCCCACCGCGGGAGTTATGCCGGGGGAGGTGTAGTGCATGGCCGCAGAGGATGATGACGTGGGGGAAGGGCTATGGAGAGGCAAAAAAAAATAGAGGAAACTAGGAGTGCGGGGAATTAAAAATAATAATAAAATAATAAAAAAAACATAAAAGGAATCGTTCTCCAAGAAGAACTCCATTTAACAGGATTGAAATTAAAAAGGGAACAATGAAAAATGGAGACGTCGGCTGGTTTCTTCCTTTTTTTTCCTCCTGGGAGAGTGAGGAGGCCGCGCAGGGTTAAGGGGGGAGAGACCGGGGCGAAAAGGTTTTCGTTCCGAGGTGGGGCGAACGGAAGGGTGATAGGGCTGTGGGGGATGCCTTTAGACCTCTGATAAATTGGAAACGCGAGGAAAAGGTAAAAGAAAGTTCAGGGAGCAATTAAGAATGTGCGCGAATGCAGTTCGAACGGAACCTGTTCGATCGAGGCTGTGTGTGTGTGGTCTGGGGTTAAGAGTGAGAGAAGTCCTTTGCGGGGCAGTGAGGCCGCACCCTGGTTATGGACGATGAAGGAGGAGGATGGGGAAGGGTTGAGGAGGGATAGGATGGGAAGAGGAGAGGGGTGGGGAGCGTGGTTTAAGCGGAGTATGGGCAAAGGATTTTGAACAGAGAAGCCGTGAGACGAGCGTGCGTGTGATTCCGCCGATCCGGGTTCTCGATGGTACAATTCAATTTACAAGTCCTTCAAGTTAGAACTTGAGCGACCCCCAAATTACAACTCATCTGCCCCAGCTATAGGTAAACACAAACCTTTTAACAGAACACGTAGTTTAGAACGTGTTACAGGATAACTTTGGAGACTTGTTACCATGCGGGAACCATTCCCGATGCACACTTCGCCTCAGGTTTCAAAAAATCCTGAAGGGTTATTTTAAACAAAGAATATCAGATCAAGTCTCAAAATGTCACAAAAACGCTCAGACATAATCGGAAAATAATATATTGATGAGATTCAACTACTCTAAAATGTGAAGAATCGACGATTAGTAAATACACCATCATCATAATCAGTATTTCAATCTTGGGATTGGTTTACTGCATATGCAGATACACCATAGTTAATCGGAAATACTGAACTTAGGAAGGATCTTTACTTTCCTGCACAACATATTTTACAAGAATAACAAAAGATCTCAGTTTCTTCTCACTTTAGACCGCACCAAAGATAAGGATTAATTGCAATCACTAAGTTTATAACAACAGGAAATCACGACTCGTGGGTGAATGGTGGACGCAGAAAGTAAAAAAAAGAGTCGACTGACACTAGGATTGCCGCCACTTTGTGCCTTTTTGGAAGACGCGTAAATTGACTCGGAGCTTTCAGAAGAAGGGGAGCCGTAGCGTGAGGGAATAGGGAGAGGGGAGGAGGGCGAGGTGGAAAGGAATGATGAGGAACCGGGAAGGGATAAGGGGTGCGCGGTTGGGAAATGTTGGGGGAAGGGGAGATCTGGCACCACCAAAAAAAAACCCAAGGTTTTAGCCGGGGAGAGATAAGTTAGTGGAACCCAAGAGACGAAGCTCCAGGAATATTTTCGATTAGATAAGATTCCGCGAGTGAAAAAAAATAAATTCTTACGGCGTCGCGGTGAGGGGAGAGGGGGGAGTCTCTTCTTACAGGGCGCGTGTGAATCTCCTTGTGGATTTCTTGAGGAGGAGAGAAAGGGGGGGGGGAGAGTTGGGAGCGCGCATGGTTCCCAGCGGGATCGAGTCAGGGGGACGTGAATGGAAGGGACGGTAAGGGGCTTGGGGGGATGGTAAAGTGTGTGTGGAGGGTGGGGGGATGACACCCCGCCCCCAGATATGGAGGAAAAGAGGGCAGTGAGTGGAGGGGAGGATGGGCGGTGGGGTGGGGGAGGGGCAGGAAAGAGACAGACGAAGAATGCCGGGAACAAATTGAGGAGCGCAATGAAAGCGGAGAAGGGAGGGTGCGGGGTGGGTGGGAAACCTTGTGCGGCGGTGTGGCGTCGGGATGGACGAGTAAATTTTTTGTGACGGAAGGGACCGACGTCAAATTGAGGCAGATAGCAATGGGAGAGGGGGTCGCTCTCACCCTCTCCCCTCACGCCCCCCTATCATCCTCCCCTCTCCCGCCCCCGCCGTCTCCGGAGCGGAAACTCAAACACGCCTACTCCGTTTTTTCCTCCTCCGTTCTTCTTGTATTTCTCACCCCACTGGCTCTCCAAAACTCCTTGCCGTCCATTCCGCACTCCCACACCGCACACTCCATCCACCCACGAGACACCCTTTCCTTCAACATCTCCCCATTTTTTTCCCCCTAAATATTATTTCCATCTCTCAGTCAGTCCTCGCCGTGTCCTGCCGGGATAATATTTCGGAGGGTGTAGGGGGATGTTGGGTGAGAGGGCGGGCCGAGTTGAGGGGGTAAGAGAAGAGATCCCTCCCTAGCATCCCTCGCCCCGGTCCCCGAATCACCCCTCCCCCCACACCAATCTCCGAACCAACTTCATCTCTTTTCCCTACCCGACGAAATTTATCTCTTTTCACTCTCTGAGATATCACTGCCCTTCCTACCCGCTCCTCTCCAACTGGGATATTTCCACTCTTTTCTTCCGTTCCCACTTTCCCCACCTCCTCTCGTGCCCCCCAGACCTCCCTCTTTCAACCCCCCTGCCTCTCAAACGAGCGGAGTCGTGCAAAAAACCTTTTAAGAGAATCAATGTCTTCTCCCTTCTTCTATCTCCTCACTCACTCTCTCTCTCTCTCTTAAACCTCCGTCGCGGTTACCTGATTGGACGCGGTTTTACGGCGGACCAAACGAAGGGAACTCGGGCAAGGGTCCCGTGAAACCATTCACGCATCCGCGTGGCCTGTTCCCTCACACACGAAACGGGAGAATTGGGCGGAGGTTAAAGTACATATATTCGAAACCAAAGGACCCGATCGTGGTGGATATGTTTACACGGAGTGGGAAAGGAACTACCTATTCTGCAGTGAACCGGCGATAAGAATTCGACAAAAATCTCTTCTCGCGTGTTTGGCACGCTTTTGAGCTCCTTGGCCTGGAGTTTCACGCTGCGAAGCGCAAGATATCTTGCAGATGAAGAAGAAGATATCTCGTTACTTCATACGCCGAACGTGAATGTAGTAAATCCAAGTTACTGCACCGTATCGTGGAAACGATCCAAAATGATGGAAGTTCGGGGCCTTTTTTTGTACAAAAAACGAAATGTGTTAGTTGTCGTTTTCCCATATATTAAACTTGCAAAATGATATCAGACAGGGTTTTTTTCACCCATGCAAATAAAAACCCTCGTTTAATTCGTTATATTTTGGAATACTAATTGCTTACATCTCTCGACGTGGCAGTTGGCTAATTCTCGGGAGCTGGGAAATTGCTAGTGGTCGACGTGCTCATTAAAGGCCTTGACGTGCTTATTATGGCTTGCCCCTCAGATTCGTATCCCAAACTGCTAGAGTTAACAAAACACGACATTCATTGCCGATACTGAGCCCGACTCGACGACCTTATGCTTAGCATCTTCCATATAAAAAAACTAAGCTTCTCTAGGTTTGGAAGAATGAAGTACTCATAAAACCGTAGACAAATAGATCTACATTATCTAATAACAACAGCTGTTAAAACCCGAATGTAAATTATTGAGATTTGGACGCATTGGTGAAAAGGACATTTATTCTCGCTTGCGTGGTAACATTCCAATGGAGGGGGCGTTAAACCGTTAAATATTGACTGATTACGCTTTCTCTAAAATAGTAATTATATTTATGGGAGCAGGATGCAGAGGGAATCTACTATAAGAATGCTTTAAAAGGACCGGTAGGGTTTTTCGGATGAGAATCAATATTTAAAACGGTGGATTAATATTTAATATTTCTCTGCTCGACGATTTGTTCGCCCAATGTCTCGTGCATCAAATCTTCGTCGTTCCGCCATCGCGTCGGTTCAATTCACCCGGAATCGGGGAGCAGCGACACACACAAAAAAAGGGAGGCATTGGAATGCGATCGTGCACGCCGACATGTATATCGTTTCCGCTTTCCGCGTGAATTGAAACGGATATCGGGGACGCCTTTGATCGTTCAAAATTTTAGAGGAATCGTAATATGTGGATGGATTGAAACGCGAGTTTAATATGCGCGAGATATTTACAAAGAAGAATAAAAATTCAATAACTTACACCTCTCTTGGAAAGCATACGATTTGTAAAAAAAGCATACATTCATCATTGATTTTCACCTTGCCTCTACCCCCCCCCTCCCCAACTCTCCACAAGTCAAATATTACTCATCGCTTGATAATTAGAGCCGTAAAAAATGTATTAGTATGTATTGTACATTCTGAAACCATTTCATCCGAACGTAATTTTTGATAGGTTCCCCTGATGGCAAAGGCATCATTCAGATGATGGCACTCTTTTTTTTATATTCCGTAAGGAATTCATTTTCAAGGCAATAGAAATTTGATTAATGTCAGGTGAAATAAACATCGTCTGCTGGTAACACCTAAAATAGCCGTTCACGCATAATTTTAATGGCTACAAATATTAATAAATAATGAAAATATTTGGTGTGCCGTGATTACAGATAGTAATTTTCCTTAAACATCACATTTTATGTGACAATCTTATTTAAATATCATATTTCCATGGACAAAAAAAGATAACATTTACAGCCAAGAAGAACGAAAATAGTTTCAACGTAGTTTGAAATTTCATCTAGAGAAATTGAAATACAAGTATAAGGCAAAATCCAATAATTTCATGCATAACAGTTAATATTTGAAATGGATTATTTGTGCTTGGAATATGTTTATAGGTTAGGGGATATGCATTTCATAATCAGAAACTCAATCATTATTATGCTTAATAGAGTTTATTTATTCGAACGAATGGAATAGAGTTTAATCGTTGAAATTCATTACACATTAAGCATTGAAAATGAAGTGGTATTGAGAGTTATACTGTAACACACTTAGAGTTTTACGTTAAACGTTATTTAGAGAGTTATACGTTAAATACACACTTATTTTGCATGTTCTAATGAGGTAATCTAATGAGGAAATCTTTAAAATCAGATTGAAAAAATAATGAGCTACAAAAATACCACTATCTGCTGGGTCATATCTGAGGCACGACTCAAGATTCGATGTGTTACATGTACATATGGACACCAGCTCATTAACATCAGATGACAGTCATTGAGCTCATCATCATTAACAACATCTTCCAATGATGGTGTAGTAATGAAATGTAGCCTAATTAGTAAATTTTGAAGTAAGAGATTTTTTAGTGAAGAATTGAGATTTAATTAAAAAAACATCTTTCTAAATCTAAACATGCAAAAAATAATCCCTTGCCGTATTTAACTAATGTTCTGATCACGATCTTAAAAATTTGAATCCGATCAGCAAATGTGATGGAAATAAACGATCACTGTCAAGTTACTAAAAGAAACAATACAGAAAGAGGGATGCCATTCATTATTGAAATATTAATTTTCAAGATAGACGGCACAAATATTCTACAGTTTCCTGAACGAAAGGAAACACACCTGACTGCGGAAGGAACAAAGGGCTGCACGCATGGGGAGGATGAACAGGGAGGCAGGGGAGTTGGGGGTGGACGACAGGGAATGCGGGCCGTGATTCCAAGAGGGGGTCGGGACTGGGAGAGGAGGGATCGGACCTTATGGAGCTCCGGGACATGGGACGTTATGGTACGCGGAGTGGAATGTTTAATTAAGAATTAAATGAGGACGAGATGAGAAATAACTCTTGGTCCGCCGTCCCGGAAAACTGCCCAGTATATCTTGAGGTTATGGCCTTGGGGGAGGGAGTTGAGGGGTTTCCGGGGGTAAGCGCGAGGGGGGTTAGGTTTATTCCCCCTCGTCCCTTCCCCCCAACCACCGGAGGTTGAAGGGATACGGACGATGGATGGAGCCACGGGTTCCCATTCTCGAGAAGAAGAGTATAGATAACGGGGGAGAAGGTGGGAGGAAGAAATGAGGGACCCAATTCGTGGAAATTTGGGATTACGGCGTGGAGATGGCCTGGATATCGTCCCGCACCAAGTGACAATCTCCAGAGGGGTGAGGATCGAAGGACAGAACAGGATGCTGGCAAGAGACGGGGGAACGACGTCGCGCAGGGCGTAGTGGATGCTCGGGCAGGGGAATGACCGCTCTCGCGATGAGACGGACGA
This sequence comes from Hetaerina americana, assembly GCF_022747635.1. Lineage (NCBI taxonomy): Eukaryota > Metazoa > Arthropoda > Insecta > Odonata > Calopterygidae > Hetaerina > Hetaerina americana. The sequence continues at coordinate 43,721,811 of NW_027286874.1, forward strand.
GTGCGGGAGGCAGATTGACGAGGTCTCGGGTGATACCTTGAGGAGAACGTGAGAGGGAGAAAGTAGAGGGAGTGGTTCCCCGGGAGAGATGTGGAGAGTGAAAGAAAATTCCCGCAAGGTTGGAGGAAGGCGCGGGGGAGCCGGAGATGGTGGTGGAAATAAAGGCGGCTGAGATTGGCCCTTGGATTATTTAGGAACGCAATAACACTTAAGTTTCCCTGGAGAGCGGGAAAGGAAAGCGAGGGGTGGGAATGAAATGGCGTTCCACTTTTAAGTCTCGCCTCGGAGAAATGCGCGAACGGCCCGCAATTCTCGGAGTGCTCCCCGAAGAAATTCGTGCCGTAGCACATTTGCCCCTCGCTTTGTTCGGCCGGAAGGGGAAAGGTTGATTTAATAGACTGGAAAAAAATTACCACATGTGGAATCTAAGCGTTTAGCCTGGGTGGCAGAAGGCATCTTTGCATTAATTGGATATCAATGCGTTCCGCGATATGGATAACTTCTACGTGTATGCTCTCAGAGGCTATTCATTCGTCTTGGTCTGACATCGAGTCTCTTTACATTGAAAACCACGTAATACTGCTAGTTCTGTATTTAATGTATGAAATGATGAAGGAATGCCGAGGTACTGAAATGCTTTAAAATATCGAACCCCAACATGACCTGGGGAAAATAATATTTACAGATCAATGCTGTTATACTGTATAGTACAAAGTTGCAGACGAGCTGATTACGACCTTTCCATTCATCACTGTTTAGTGATATACCTCATTCAATGGTTGTGTGCAGTATCACTGATGAACTTATGACAACATTTAGAATGAATTGATATCTATTTCTTCCGTCATGAGAGAAATATGTAACACAATAATGGGGAAATACTATATCTTGAAATTTTCCCCCATTCTCAAATCATTTTTTGTTGCTCCTGGATGGAAAATACAAAACAATTTTTCCTGAAATAATATAAAAACTTTGAGTGGAACTCTATTTTTCTTAAAATATAATATCCTGTATATTCATGGATTAACTTTACTAAGACTTAAATAGGCCGTACAATCACGGCGTTCAAACATAATTTTTAACCCTTGCAATGGACGTAATTCCTCTTAAGCAAAAATGGAAATAACCTCCTCGTAAAACAATACATAATAAATCTGTTTGATGAACTCTACCGTGCATCAGTGCTAACGCCTAAATCATCTCTCAATAATTACTATTCATAATATATGGTAAACTCACGAAAGCCAATGGATCAATATGAGTCGCAGCAAACAGTGGGTCTCATTGTCTGTTCCGTGAAAGTTGTGTAATGACTTTGTTAATCCCGAATACATTTTCCCATCGCATAGAAAAATCTAAAAGAAATGGAAGATGGTATTTAAGTGAGCATCGGTGGAGGACTGTCGTTAGGTTAACGGATACAAAGATATAAAAAAAACGGCGTAATGAAATTCCCCTTTGGAATCCTGACCCAAATTTTGCGTTTGTGTTTTATGGTTTTTCAGGACTAGGACGATAACGGCTAATCCCATCCGTGTCCTAGAGATGAACTCAATGATAAAGTGAGCCTCGGGCGGTTCTGTTCTGAACGCTCATCCTCGCGAAGACGTGCATTAGCGCTGGCGACCGAGAGTAGATTCCTAGGACCTATTCTCTTCATTGCCATAGCTTTTATTCAGATACAAGCGTGGAACATTGCCGAGGAGGATGAACGCAGAGAAAAAAAAGAAGTGAGCGGGGAGAAAGGCCTTGCAATCTCGCCCTTCCGTCCTGGGTGAGGAATAACGCGCGGTCTGAAGATTCAGCCCGTTACTTCCTCTCGGGGTGATTTACCCCGAGTGGGAGGTGAGGGTTGTGTAGGCGAGGGCCCGTGCGTATATGCATGTTGGAGTGGAGGGGACGACGGGAGAGAAGGGAGGACTCGAAGGTGAGGTTAGGAGAGGATCGCATTGGGTCTGAGCACGGCTTGCGGGGGGTGGCGGGGGGAGTAAAAATACGGGCTGGGTGGGTGTTGGGGTAGAAAGAAGGGAATGTCTGTGAGGGTTCGTTGGCTCGTGAGGGAAGCGCCTGTGGGAGAGGGGGGGCAATGTGGAGTCGATGGTGGGAAAGGTGGTCGGGGAAGGCGTCGGGCAGGAGGAGGTGGAAAAGGGGATGGGTGAGGCTGAAGATAGGATAGCAGACGAAGAGAGAAGATAGGTGCTCGGTTTTTAAGGAATGAGATCGGAATTCTATGGAGTGAAAGGGAGGACGGGCGAGACTGGAAGAGGGATTTGAAGGCAGAGGGAAATGTGGGAGGCGGTGAATATTGATGCGTAGCTGGCTTGAAGGACAGAAAAGAAGCCGAATTTCCAAACTATTGAGGTGCGAATCGGTATGCGATTTACAGCAACGAAGTGGAATGTGGTGTACACGCGATTCATGCACCGCTTTCTTATGACGTGCCTGACATGCGTTTGAAGGTTATTGCGGCGCCGAGAAATACTGAACCGAATTCCGTATTGATGGTATCAAATATAGGAATTGTTGCAAGTGATAGGGTGACTCTGGTGGTTTCCGTACCACAAAGAACATTAAAAATTCGGAAGTGGTAAGGCGTTGGTTATTGGTAGAAAACAATGAGATGAAATAGACAATGAATGAAAGCGTGCCAATGTGCCAAATATTGATTAAATTATGGCCAATTAAATGCCAGAATATGAACGACATCCATATAAAAATACTTACACAGGATGGAGGAACGTATTACCACAAAATTGTTTTATTGACAGTTGCACAATTGGTATATGTTCTTGGAATAACAATAAAAAAGTTCCTATTTGGTATTTTGATTAAACTAATTTCTTGGCCAGTGGAATATCAGCTCAAGGTTACAGCTGGTGAAAAACTTGAACAACTTTTACCTGCCCGCTTCCGCGGAGATGGATTATTTGAGGCGTCTTTTGTAATTTATAAGAGCAGTCAGGTGTTTTTGCTATTCCACCCTCAGGAAGTTTGGATAGCTACATTATTTCATCGGAAATCTAATGTTGCCAAATTGATCTTTTTCCCTTAACAGCTGACGGCCATTGAAGAGGCGTTGGCGATGGACGGAGTATCAGGAAAAAAACCGCAGTGATTTCTGGACTGGGCGACCAGGTTTTGTCCCTCGGAAAATATGTGGTGTGGGCAACGATAATGAACGAATAGATGAAGAATGTAAAGAGGATGCTGGGGATCGGACAACATTCTTGCTGAACGTTGGAAGTGAAAAGTTGCAGAGAGATCTTTCGGCAAAATGATAGAGGCGGTGAGCTGGCGAAGAATAAACGTGAGAAAAAACAAGGAAGATACAGACGATTGTAATAAAATTTAGCGTAGAGAAGAGAATCCAATGTTACCAAAACCTCCTTAATTTCATTTCTTCTTTCCATCCATTCACCAATACCATAACTTCTCGGAAAGAACCATAAAATGTGAATAATTGTTCATTGAACCGTAAAACTCTTCAACTGACTGGCTCTTTAAATGTTTGAACAGGTCTGCAAGTATAAATTCAATTTTCTTCGACATTTTGATGACATTAGCCATAAATTTTATCATAAAATAAGGTGATTTAGAATTATTTGAACTAAAAGTAGCACTGCAAAAAGTGAAGTATATTAACGGCAGTAGCAAAAGGAAACAAATTCACTCTTTCAATATATTTTTAGAAAGAATAGCTTTCTTAGATTTCACTACTGAAAGCGCTTAAGTGTCCAGGAAGATCTCGTGAGCGATACATGAGATAGGTGATGGAAGACTTGAAAGCAAAGTAGTATGAACACAGAACGAGATAAGAGGTACTTAATATCCTGGATAAAACCATTTTTGGGAGCGGATTCTCACTTCTGATATATACTATAATTTATAACAAATCTTTATCTTGAATTACTTAAATTAATATGCAAAATATCACACTTTACTATCGAGCACAATAAATTTAGAACTTAGGCGCGACCTTAAGATCTTTGCGACGCTCTCATTATCGCTTTTTATGGTATGATTCTATTCTATACATTTCACGAATTTCACTCGACGAAACACGTCCTGATTATTTGAGTGGATTCAGGCGTGATGTGTTGGAAGTCGAACGTAATGAATAACTGATATTAGCACTTTTCCACTGGATAAAAGTTTTTAATTTTACGACCGGGTTTCAATGTATTACATCATCATCAGGACACCTGATGATAATGTAATTCGTCGTAACCCGGTCGTAAAATTAAAAAAAAATGAATCTACTGGAACAGGTCTACGATCAGTTATTCATTACTCCCTGATTCTTGTCCCTAACACGAATCTTTGGAGCTGAATTTTAAGATATCATGCATGATTTTAAAGTGAGAAAAATCGAGGTTTCGATGGCGACGTCAATATCCGAATAATATATCCAGGATGGCATTCCTAGCCCCTTTTTCGATCATACACAGTTAAAGCTTTACCTGTAGATAGATTTTCTAATGCATGCCCATCCATTTTTAACAAGAAAGATTCAAATCTAGACTCGACTAATACTAAGCACGTAAATACCTTTGGACAATATAAACCCATTTTTCATTAAATATTCTCTCTTCTATGACAACCCTAGGCATCCAACTCCCCAACAATATATATCTACAAATCCGTTCCTCTCAACATCCAGAATAATAACTATAATAAAAAAGGAAGGGGAGGGGTCGGATTTCTTTTCGATCTGAGACTTCCAAAGCTCGGAGCATCACGTCTTTCCCTACCACTCAATTTTTCACCGCTCCATTTTATGCACGATGTGGGAGCGAGGATCTCGAGACAGAGGGAGGAGAAAACGTAGATAGAGGGATGAATAGGTAGACAGAGAAATGAATAGGTAAAGAGAAATAGGCGGGGAGAGGAATATAGAGGAAGAGAATTGGATGGAGTGGTTTTGAATAAAGGCGATGAGTATTACAGACGAAAAGGCAGGGTTTTAGGAGGGATGGCACATCGAAAGGGGTATGCTGGGAATAGGGAGAGGAGTCGGAGGACAGACGCGGGAGAATGGGGTCGCGGGCGCCGCACTGGTAGGGAAGATTCGAATGTGGGTGGGTGGGTGGGAATAGGTGTGAGTAGAGGGAGTGTGGGTGGAAAAAAATGGAGTTATAATGAGTTATAATGGAGTTAAAAAATGGAGCTATAAGTGAGAATTTTTGTGAGTTAAAGGTCGGCATCATTATCATTTTGTCTTTTTCGAAGAAATGAGCCTAAACATGACATCGAGGGAAATATAAACAAAATAGGTCAAAACCTGAACGGTACCCATATTAACATAAACAAATAGCCGCGATGAATTAAAGGCGTGGAATCATAAAAATCAAAGGAGATTGACAGTGTTACACAATAACATGTCAAATCCAAGAAGAAAAAAACCAACTAGGTGTTATATACCGTTATAACTGTAGGATTTATTTCCACATAACCTTTATAGCTTTTTATCGCGTAAACGGACTTCATTTAATACGATTTAAATCAGGGGTAACCGCTTAACCTGTTGAAAAATGTCCCCCAAATGATTTCTTTGCTTATGTTGAACTTTGAAATTAGTGGCAAGCTTACATTATAAATGTCATTCTAGATTATCCCAGGAGTTCGGTGATTCGAGAGACTCAGCTAATGACCACGCTTATATTTGAGAACCATTTTTACTGCACTTTAGTAATCAAACGTCACAGTGCTGCTGGATATTGAGGTTCATTTCATTTGAAATCAAAATTATTGGAAATAATGAAGGACAAAATTAAGTGAAGGCTGGAAGCTTGTGAATACCAATCATTTTATATTCCCCGGTGATTCGATTTCCGATAGGTATCTGTGTATTTCGTCGAATATTTTAAATCACTATTGATAGATGGAAGCGATGCGCTCATTTCTCTAATAATAATTTAGTTCCACACATTAACTCCCATATGCTCAACAATTTTGATAGATAACCGATTGCAAAAACGACAGAGGTTTACTGACTTTTAATCCTCTCTTGATGCTCTTTCTAAGGAATAGGCATTGATATTTTGTATTTAAATTTTTTCTGGAAAGAAAAGGGGTGTGAATACATCTCTTTGATATGTTCTATTTCTTTTATAAATGGAACATGTATGCAGTTTGGAATTTTGTAGAATGAATGGAATACTACTGGTGATAACCATACCAACACAACCATAATTTATGATAAAATGGTCATTGGACTTTTATGCACGGCTCCTTATTCCCTAAATTAACATTCTTTATGGGGAATCGTTTGAGTTTAAGTTTTTCGTACTCCACAGTACCTCGCTTTAGTTTGGGAAACAGTGCCAATTGAGGAGTGCGCTGATTTTATCTAAAGGATTCTAAACTAGAAAGTGTAATCTAGGTGGGAATCTTGGTCACGACAATCCCCTCACTATTTTTCTCCGGCTTGCCTGGACACCATTGACGGAGGGAGTCAAATATTTTTTAAACGTCAACTGTTAGGAAAAACTACAGAGGCAAACGTTTCGACCGGCGTGAACAAGTTTACCGTGAATACTTTTTGACTTTTTCGAGAGAACGGGAAGAGTGCGGCCACATGGGGCACGATTCCCTGGAATTAGTGAAGGCACATCTCAATATGCCAAACGCGGAACTCAACGTCACTCTCGGGGATAGCGTCAATTCGCCGCTTCGTGAAAATCCGGAGAGGAAAATCCCTCCGATGCATGTTCCATTCCGCAGAACTTTGGCAGATGTGCAGTTTTATTATAATTACTTTTTTCCTTTTTATTTTTTCCCTCTTTTAAACCCTGCTGCCGCACGGAACAGGGAAGGGAAATCGCCATCGCATCGGATCCGATGGACCCGTCGCGGAGAATGAGAACCTTTCATGCCATGCTTTTTGCCAATACGCTCTCTCTGGCCGCCGTCACCGGCAGACATTGTAAGAGCGGACGGCAGCTCGCCAATGTCCGCGGAGCCGTGGATGGTCGGTCGTTGGGACCGCAATAAGGGCTCTCTAAAAACGAGTGGCGTAGGAGGATGCGAGATTACTTCTCTCAATAGCTGTACCAGAGAGATATTCGAAGTAGGTGATAGCTATGCGACCGAGAGTAAGTGCCCACATTAATGCAACACATCAGAGCGCAGATTTCGCTAATGATACCCCAATGATGAACGAATGCGTTTTTACAATAATATTTTCTTTAACATTTTGAACAGACAAAGATAAAAAATGCTCGAGGATGAGAGAAATTCAATCTTACCCTCAATTATTACATACGAAAAAATCAGAAGAGTGAGCATTTGATAAATTTCACAAAAAGTGAAAATTTTCTTGGTCGTTGATACATATTTGGCAGGGTGAACGGTTATCGTTTAGCAAACGATATCTTGAGCTTTAAATGAAAATCAGAATATTATAAATCACAAGCGTAACCTAAAGCTAGAAACATGATGAGATTCCGTTTGCCTTTGCACACAGCTCTAAACACGTTTTCAGGAAATTAAAATATTTTCAAACTTCCATTAAATTACTTAATAATGCGCATGCAGCCATTCTACGGGAGGACGCAGACACGGCCCCAAAACTCCAACTTTCGGGGAATTATCCAAGGCGAGTCCGTGCATGAGGTAAGCCATTCCCTCCGCCAACTTGTTAGCTACCACCTTAACGACTTCTCGGGAACTGTCCAGGTGTTAAACGGCGAAGAAGAGCACACGTAGCGGGACTCTTCCCACACCACCGACCCCCGTGCTTGCAATCAAAGTTGCAGGACCGCGGTGGTTCTCCTCCGATACCCGCAATTAGGAGGCGAAGGGTTTCAGGACACTGCAGTTGGGGAATAGGGAAGGCTTACACCACGGCGACGAAACGGTTTCCGTGTAAGGGGAGTTCAGATGGGGGTGAGCGCTGGAGAAAGAGGGGGATAGAGGGGGAAAAGCGCTTGGACGGAGGACAGGAAAGGCCGGGAAAATGGGTTTTCGCGCGGGGGGCGCGAAAGAAGGATACGAATGTGGTGGGGGCGCGGAATCACTCCAGACGAGCGGGGCGAAGCGAGAAATTTCGGCGAATCCGGGGGACGTGGAGCAGGGGTAGGAGGGAGTCGAGGAGAGCGAAGGGAATGGGAAATGGCGTGGCGAAGTGATGAGGACCTGCGGGAGAGAGGACTGGGCGACAGAGGTCAACAATCGAGGCCCTGCGACTCCCCTCTAGCGGCCAACCGTTGGTGGCGGACGTCTAACGGTGCCCGATCCCCTGCGGTGCGCGCACTCTAGCCGCTAATATCGCGGAATGGCTTGGAAGGACGATTAAGGGTCCAAAGTGGTGGACGGGGGAGATTGGAGTGCAGACGGGAGGATGGAAAGGGTCGGAGGACGTTGGGGAGGACAGGGACGGTTGGAGAGACGGTGGGAGTTTGAGTTGAGGGCAGGAGGGAACGAACGACGCGGAGTCAGTTTGGCTGCAACGAAAGAGAGTGAGAGAGAGGTGGGCTCTGGGGTGTGGGCTGGTGTTTGGGGCTCGGGGGAAAGGGTTTGAGGATGTAGATAGAGGCCCTCTAGGGTCGGGGAGATAAAAGGGAGTGGACGGAGTAGCGGGGGGAAGGGTGAAAGGGATGATAGACCAGAAGGAGGAGGGCATGTGCACATACATATATAAATATATATGTACGGAGGATATAGGGCGGTAGGGGCGAGGAAGAGTTGGGGCGTTGTGGGGTTGGATGGAGATAAGGGGTGAATAGGATAACGCGTCGGAGGGGTGGGGCGGGGGCAGAACAAGGCACTAGGCTTTACTTTAAATTAAATCCCCACCTCTTATTCCACTGTCCCCTCCCAAATTCTCCTCTCTCACCGGTTCCCCCGAACCCTCTTTTTTCGGTGACGACCACATCTCCGGCAAAAAAAATAAGAAAGTCCTTAAAAATTCCCTCCCTCCACTTCATCCAGTAACCCTCGACCCCACCCGGAACACTCAACCTAGGATCTCACCCCTTCCAATCCCCTCACTTTCCACTCGCGGTTGAGTCTCCCCTTTCCAACTTCTCTAACCCTCATACCCCACCCTCCCTTTCACCCCTCATGACTTTTTTCAACCCCCCTCCCCCCACCAACATCGCCCTTCCATTCCGATTCCGTTTTGAGCCCCGTCCTTTTCGACCCTCCCGCTCCCTTTTTTCCGACGCGATTATCCCTCCTCTTCTGACCCACCCCTCTTTTTTCCCATTTGAATTCCCATCCCACTGCTGTCTCCTCCCTCCACGCCACTCCCCACCCGCTCCACCCCCGGGAGGATTCCGAATCATTTCCATCTCTCCAGGCCCCCTGCCTCTTCGCTCCCTCTCGCCTCCTCCCCGTCAATCTCCTCTACACTCCTCTCCTCCTTGATCTCCTCCTCCACAACCGATCTCCCTCCCTTTTTCTTTTCGCCGCATTCTTAAATCACCGAATCCCACGCGTCGTCCGACCTCCGCTCCCAATCCCCCCTCACCCCCACACACGTCAACCCTCCCACACCCCTCGCTCGCTCTTCCCGCCGCTCCCCATTTCTTTCCCAACGCACCCACCCCCATCTCCGATTCCTTCCCCGCCAATCTCCTTCCCCTTTCCATTTCCCCCCACCCCATACTATCTCTCCCCCTCACCTATTCTACCTTTCTCTTTTACGGCCCTCTTCGACTTCATTTTATTCTTTAGTCTTGCCCATCACACCATTACCACTCTCATCTGTTCTCAGTTTTACCTCCCATCCTCTTCATTTGTTGTACCTACGGATTTCAAGAACGCCCGGGTGCTGGCAAGGGCGTGCCATTCACTTCGGGTTATTTCCGTGCTCGATCTCAGTCAGTCAAGCCAATTCAAATTTCTTATTAAGCTCTTTGCCTGAGCAAGTTCTTAGCATCTTGCCATCCTTCTTATTTAGGTATTTTTTTCACATTAATTTTATGGCACCTGCTGTTCCTTATAAAAATTATCTCCTGTGTAAAAATAACCCTAATTTTAAATAATTTTCAGTTGATAAAACTTTATGGACAATTAAAACTGCTAGCAGTTCTGCAGACGGGATTAGTCTAGCGGATGATGTACCCGTCTAATAAAGCAATTCTCCTCTCCAGCAAATGTGTTATTTAAGCTACTCCTACTCCGAGTAAGCCAACTTCTGCCACAAATTAACGTCTAAGGATATGGGTACTCAAGGAAGGTCACTACCCAGAGGAAACTTTTCAATAAAAAATATTAAATCAATAAAACTTCTTTCTAACCAAGGTTAAGAATGCCCAAGTGTACGCTATAGCAAGAGATAATAATTTTCTAGCGTCGTATAATTAATAATTTTACGTGAACACCTAGATCTCTCTTTCTTCTGACTTCTCCCGATTTATTTTGTCTATCAAATAAAATTGGCCCAGACTTTTAGATTATTTCGAATGGGATACACCGTGGTCAAATTTTTAGCCAGAGCAAGTCCGCCTGTCAGTGCATCCCTTAAGAGGAAAAATCAGCATTTTGTCACGAAAAAGTGAATTCAATGATTTCAGACTCAAGTTGGTGTAATTAATGATGGCTGAATAAGTAAACATTGTGTGTATACAAAGTAAAATTTATTGTACTACTGCCGGTTTCTATGCATAGAAAACATCATCAGGTATTTCAAGATACCGGGTGATGTTACCTATCTATGCATCTTAACCGGTAGTAGAGCAGTAAAGTTTAGTGTGGAACAATACAAAGTTAACTTATTCAGTGATGTCAAAATGGGTGTTTATTTAAAACGATCATTTTGACAGCAAATTCATCGCCGAATGTTTTTTTTTATTTGTCTCAATTTTTTCTGATGTTTGATGTAACAAAACATAAAGTGAAACCCAATGAAGATCTGAGAATGTTATCAAGGGGGAGAAGGGAATTCAACCAACCATGCCCCTTTTCAAGCCTTTTTCACTGGATCCCATCTCTCAGGCAAAAGAAAGCCCTTGAACTCTCCCACCACTTCATCCCGGTATCTCTTGAACCTTGCCCACCCCCACCCACCCTTTGCCTCCCTATAACATCCGACCCCCACCGCCGCCCCGCTTTCCCTCCCTTCCCCCCCACCCCCACCTCCATTGCTCAGCATGCCCCTCTAGCCCTTTCCAAAGCCGCTCGTGTGACGTGCCAGCATCCTTTCAGCCAACCTCTCTCTCTCTCTTCGCTCCTTTTGAACTTTTCCAAATTTCCGCCTCTCTAGATACAGATAGACATTTCTCTTCCTCGATGCTTACGAAGTACGTTGGCTTTTTTTATGCACGCCACCGCCTAGTGCAAAATGTTGTCGACAGTGAAGTCCACCCAGTTGGACTTCTATATTTCCCTCCTTCATTTTCCAAAAAGGAATGAAGAAGTGAACGAACGAATAAGATTGACGTCGCCTAGGAGCTCCCCGCAGCGGCTTTGGTTTTCTATTGTTCATCTCTAAATTTTCCTTTTCTCGCTATATTTTAGGAATGAAGTTTTAATGCGGGAATCTTCTCTAATTTGGATATTAAAATAATGCTCGCAACCGCACGATTTACGGACAGAACCGCAGTTGAACTTTGGCGATGAAAGACATCAACGAGAAATCCATTAGTCCGAACCAAAATCCTCATTTTCTATTTCCCATTCCTTTCTTTTAATTCCACATTATGTAGCTTCATAAGTGATTACGGAATCCTTACTAAATTATGGAAACGTACATGTTTCATCGTGGGCAAGAAGGCATAGCAAAGTGTGCACAGTTTTACCTTTTATTTCAAAACTAATGGAATATTTCCTGTGTTCTCACAATAATGGAAATACATCCTCTGCCACGTACACAAGCAGAGTGTTTATTTATCAATTAGAATGGCAATAGAATCTAGCAAATTTCATTTCGAGGCATTAGTTTCTTAACCACTTCATCGCTTTTCCTGCTATGATTTTATGATCCTGTGTGAAGGCATGGGGAAATGGGAGACTCAATCTACCCACACAGATAAATATCCCATAAATATGTCTAACATGTTACTGTCTCCATACTTATACCATCCCTTTAACAAAAAAATAATGTTTTATCTTCGGTAGCCATTCTGTGATGAAAAACAAGCGTAATTAATCGGCAACGCTGTTTCCCTAATTCACTCTTATGTTGTTTCAATACTTTCTTGAATGGTCATTGATATCATGACTTCCGGCTTCTAATTAACTTCGTTTATTCCCTTATGATATTTATTCCTTGAAAATAGGCAGGAAAATTAAGAGAAAGCAAATGTTTGCATTTCATCTGTAATGAACAGAACATCCTTATTTTGACTATCAGTCATCAACTCCCGTGTACTAAGGACAATTCATAGAAGTCTCGTTGTATTTGAACACACACCTATGATTCCATTGCAATTGCCTTTCTAACAGATTTCTAGGTACACAAGACAGTTGAAGTATTTACGTAAATTTCACTTTGAAATTTTGAAAAATTATAGCTAGAAATTATTTATGCCGTATTGGCATATGACATTTAAAAAATAATATATGTGAATAAAAAAACATTACATTTCAATGTTTATGAAACATTATGAAATCATTTAAGTTATTCTCTCAAATACATAATTATTATCTCTCAATAAACATTTGTTTTGTTAAAAGACCTTTCATTTTCCTCCATGAAGGCAGTCTCTATTCAATAATGTGTTCATTAATTGATAATTACCTTGAACTCTAATTAAAAATAGGCTAGCACTTGAGAGGTATGAATAAAATTTGTTTGGAACAAGAACAATAAAAAATGATATTTCATTAGTAACTTTTTACCGTGATGGTATGAAAAAATTGGGCAAAAGGGCTGTAATGAATTTGATAAAAAATGGAATAAATCCAAATACATGTATTAGCTTAAAAATTAGTCTCGGGGTAACAGGAAAGAACAAGGTTGGATAAATGTCGAAGATAAACATCTCCCCACAACTTTAAACTCGGGGATATTCCTAAGCTTGCAATTTGGAGTGGGAATCAATGGAATAGTTTAATGTTTCATTAAAAATTTCAACTCCTATATGTCTGAATTTTGGCCCAATCTGATCCCTTATGTGCTCATAATGGACACTGAATACTAGATTTCGTGATACATGGATTAAGTTTTTAGATGCCGTAAGCTTAAAATTCCAGTCACACAGATCCACTAACATGAGGATGGAAAATACTGAATATTATATCAATAGTTGTTCATGGAACCTCAGGACACGTACATATTTGAAATCCCGGCATTAATATTTTCGCGAGCACATTACTTTTCCCAAGGCTACGGGTGAAGCATGTAAAAATATTCATTATTTCTGTGTTTTTATCCCAGATTTTTTCCCTAAACAGATTCATGCATCTATAGAGGTGGTACATGTTATCACTCCATTCCTATATTTTCATTACGTCTGTTCCTTGTTTTTCTTCTTGTTATATTTTCAATTTCCATGGAAACCATCGAACGGATGCTCACGGCACCGCCCTTGTCAGTTCCATTATTACTCTTCACGTTCGGCACTTTCATTCTTCTCGGAGTCCCCATCCTCATGGTGTTCTCTTCACAGCCTCACTCCAATTCTCTCTCTCTCCGCCCATCTACGCACTCTTACCCTCCGACGCACAACCCTCCCCCCCCCCTTCGCCCAACCTTCTCTTCTCCCCCTAACGCCCCAAATGCCATACGGCACTCCTTTCCATTCGCTTCCATTACTCCGCCAGGGATCGGAGTCCACCCCCGCCATTCCCTTCCTCCCGCCGCCCTCAAACAAGCCCCGCACTCAATTCTCCCCTCCCCATCTACAATCCTTAAAGCACAGCCCTTCTTCCATGCTCCCTTGGCCGCCCCCCGGGGATTCCTTCCACCTCTCTGTATCTTCCTCGAACCATCACCCAGTTGATCAGTATTTTCTTCATCAATTCCATCGTTCCGGCTGCTCTCCCTCGGGTCTACTCCCACTCCGCCTCGGGGAGGGCTCCCTTCCACGGCCCTACTTAATGTTCGGAATATTCTAATCCTCCTCCCGCCACCTGACGCCCGCCATCTTCCGGCCTGCCGATCCCTTCCCAGCCATTCCCGCTCCCTTCCCTCTTCGTCCCGGACGCATCCCCTCAGCACACACAACCAGCCCTCCCGGTTGCTCCTCGCTCCACTTTTCCGTCTCGGGATAATGGGTAGAGAGGGAATGGTGAGGGGTGGGGCTAGTGAGGGAATCCATGCACTCCGACGGTTTTGGATCGTGGAAACAACATTTTCGTCGCGCGGGAAAAGGTCCGTCCGTTCGGTCGATCCGCGCGAGGTGGGTTCTTCCCTACGACGACGACGGGTTTCCGGGGAATGACCATACTTTGATGCGATGGAGCAGATTACTGTTTATGCGGGGGGTGGAGGGGGACGGACACTCGCTAAATGGGCCTGCTAATGCCTCTGGTTCCACGGGAAGGGAATACGGCTCGGAATCCAAATCTCGGAACTAATATTTTCCACCACTCTGCCTTTTCCTCGTTCATTCGATCTGTACTTTGAGAGCGCTTAAAAGCAGTACTGACTTCTGGTTTGGTGAACATTAAGCGTTTTTACAGACATTTCCGGTGGTCTTACGTCACGAAATAGGTATTTGGAGATTTAAAATCAACTGGAGCGCAATTTGAATTTAAAAATTTTAAAGTAAGGGTGGAGTGTTTCTCGTGCTTGATAATTCTATATTTTATGAATGTGAACTTTTTTGTTGAGCTTGAATTATAAATTTTGAGAGAGAGTGTCGGATGATTTTAAAGTCATCCTTCTTAATTAAGAAACTGGTGGGAAAATATTGAGGATTACCGAGTTTATTTTTGGGAAAAGCTTTCCTCTTCCATGTGCGATAAAGCATATTCTTTTTTTTACTTAACAGGTTGAACACTACATTAATATTATAAGCTGTAAAATTTGAAGTCACATTTAACAAAGCGAGTTTGGGCAAGATTGCAGTTATTGATTCTGCCGTACAAAGTTATGATAGACTCTTAGATATGATCATTTGCTATCTATTCATGCCCATTTCACCAAATATATCATAGACTACTAGATCTGCTCAAAAATCTCCCAACCATTCAAATTTGTAGAGTTTGAATTTATTAGCAAGCAAAAATTCATGCGTTTCATATTATGTTCTTCAATTAGAAGTAATCATACGGTTATAATGCCTTTTCTCAACTTAAAAAAAATTATCTAAAGGCAGTAAAATTTTGTGAGCTTTACTTGTAAAGAAAGATACTCCTTTGTCCACTCATCTCGGCTTATTTTCACGGAATGCGTTCTCCCGTCCGCCATAAGGCTATTTTATCCCAGAGAGGTCAGCACGAATATTTTAATGCAACTAAAAAAATTGGGATCGGCAAATGAAGAGCCGTTTTTCCTTCTGGAAAAATAATGCTATTGTTTACATTTTCCAATCCGATTATGCAGGGGAAGGAGAAATTTTTCTTGGTCCCTTGCACAAAATCCTACGCTGTAATCTCGAGCCAATTCGAAGTTAGAAAAGAGAAAAGAAAACTAGGGGCGTGACGCTCGAGGAATATTCAACATGGATTCAACGGACGCGTTACTTAACGATTTTGAGCAGGAATAAAAGCATATATGTATCTACTCGACGGTGCATCCGCATTGGGGAGGCAACTGCCCCATGAGCTAGCCTCTCGTCCCATAGTGCAGTGCACTCATCCCCCCTCCATTGTCCGAAACTTCCTTTTAACCCTTTTAACCCAGTCCTCTCTCAAGCCTTTCCCCAATCCCCCCATCCACTCCCTTTATCCGACTTCGATGGAAACAACATCTTCCTCCCCCTGCCAACCCTTTGATCAAATCCCCTACTACCTCCCGCAAGCTCACGCACACCCACGCGAAATCCTGGGCAACGGAAAAGAATTGAGGGGGGGGGGCGAGGAGGGGGTTCTCGCGGCGGGTGGGACAGGGGACCGGGAGAAAGGAGGCGAGGTGATGGAAGGGAACAGGGAGGAGGCGGGAGAGAGAGAGGGGAGAGTGGGAATTTTGAAACGGGTTTACGCCTTTCCCTAGGGCCGCAGTGGATGGATGGTTTTTCGGAGCCGAAGCGCACGGGGAGGGGGGAGAACGAGGGAAATTATGAAAATGATCGTTATTATTTTTTGGCGTTCCTCCCTCTCTCTCTAATCCACGAAATCAATACTTGTGGAATTTTACCGCGTTTTTTTTAAGGGCATGATGGGATTACGGAGGGAAAAATGCAAAAAAACGGCACTGGTTTGGGGGCGGAGCGAGTGGGTGAGGGTTCGGGGAAAGGAAAACGGACGGAGCGAGGGTCGGAGGGAGGTGTTTGGGTACGAGGGGAAGGGATGAAAGGGGAAGGGGAGGAGTAGGAGGAAGTGGAAGAGCGGGAAGGAGTGGACGGGAGAGAGGGGAGAAAGATTCTTTGTGCGACCGCGGAAAATTTCTTTGAAATGCAATTCTCTTTCTCTCTCTCTCTTTCTCTTCGTCTCCCCCTTCCCCTTCACGGACCTTTTTCTTTCTCTCCCTATATCCCTTTCTCCCTCTCATTTCATTTCTTTCACCCTGAATAAAAAAACGCGTGAAAAGGGGATAGGAGGTAAAAGGAAAAGATTTCCGGGCCGAATCGATGTCGGTCGCAAGCGGTCGGTCAGACGGGAATGAGAAAGTGAAGGAAGGAAAGAGAGAGGGAGAGCTAAAGGAAGGGAGTCGGAGCAAGAGAGTAAAAGAGATGGAGGGTGGAAAAGCGAGGCGAACGAAAGGCGAACATACGGGAATTCTCTCCTCCCTCACTTCCCTCTCTTCATTTCCACCGGCTCCTTCCAAAAACCTCCGCCCCTGCCTCCTCTCCCTCACCTCCTCCTCCTCTCCGTCACGCACTGTCTCGGGCAGCCGGAATGGTTTTCGTGGAGGAAATTGCCGTTGGAGGATTGAGAAGAGAGGCGGGCTGAGGCATAGGAGGTGAGAGGGAGGGGAGCGACGCGGAGTGAGGGCGGTCGGTGAACTCCTTGAAGCACGGTCGCATGTCCGAGGCCACATCAAAGGGGTGGGTCCGGTGCCAATCTCGGTGAGTGTTGGGTTCGAGGCAATGCATTAAACGGCACATACTGAGCCCCCCCCCCCCTCCCCCGCACATCGGCACTCTCGCCTGCCAACTCTGTCGGCCGAAGCATATGAACGCTTGCATTATTTTCCGTCTCCTCCATCAATTTTAAATCTTACTGCGAGCGTCCAATCCCAGGGACGAACTTTAAGCCGTAGTCATTCATTCGCTCTCCTTTCATGTTGTGAGACTAAACCCTTGTTAATGGCCTTGTGAGAAGGACGGAGTGAGCAAAAGGTTGTCACACACGTTGTCGACCTGTCTCTCAAAGAAAATGAAACATTTTCCAGGATACATTCTTTAGAGAAATGTAAACGGTTTTCTTTGAACTCTGTAAAATGAAGTTTCTCCATTGACATACACCTTTATGGAAGTATGTACTAAGCTCTCGACATATTTTAATGCTGTTTCAATTTAGACTGAATCTGCGTTTTGATAAAATGATAATATTGCTTTCAGTTATAAAATTGATTACCGTATTAATTGGTGTTTATATTATCTTTCATTTTGATGGTAACGATACAGCTTAATCTCGTACTTTGATTTCATAGTTAAGAAATTCCAATTTTTCTTTTTTTTCCACAAGTGCAAACTCGTAGAAGGTTGAAGTGGAACTATTAAAATGTAGATAATTAAAATACTGGGTCCTTTTTAACATCAATGACGAAAAACATAGTAAACCCGTCAGGTCACAAACCTGTATTAATGGCGTGATTGAGTGGTTGCTAACCACTAGTGGTCTCATTTGTCCTGTTTCATTTTCAAAAAGGGGAGAATTTCACTACTAACTGTTTCTCCGATCTTCTTTGAGCTTGGGGTGGAGAGATCTTTGCGAACCGTATTACGTGTTTTAGAGGGGACGTGAGGAGGCTTGAACGCCTTGACCTTATTCGTTACAGGAAACGTAACGGCGGAACTAGACCATTGTTTGCTCTAATGTGAGATGGCAGACCTCAATCGTGATATTCCTGCGTCACCGGAACCCATATTGTTGTTCTCCTGATCAGAAACATAAATTCAGATGCGCTAATGTTGCTGGGGCTTAATGGGGTAATCCCGCAAGAGGAATGACGTAATAGAGATTTATTTCGCTACATTTAATTTCCCGGTCGTGTGTTGTTCCCCACAGCGGTTTCCCATGCATCACGCGAATAAAAAGTGCAATGCTTTTTTTTGCCTGCCGACGCTTTTAGTGATCCATACGCTCCTGTTTTTATTCTAAATAAATTAATCTGCAATCATATGTAGTATTCCAACATCTAAACCATTTATACATCTCTCATGGCAAATTTACTATCTCAACATATTAATTGCAAATATTATTTGGAGAATTACAATATAGCGATAAATAATTTTGAGTTTAGAAACTGCTATATAGATATGGGGGCATACTAATAGTTTGTGTGATGGTCAATCACGATAATATTAACATAATGTAACCAAAATAGTATACTAATACTCACATCAAAATAATTTTCCAACGATGGCAACTCTGGATTGAATTCCAAATTGAATGTAAAAAGGTTACTATTTGCCTATGCCAGCAGTATAATCTCACAGTTTTCATTCAAAGATGCTCGAAACATATCCTTCCTCATTTTATGTTGAGGGATTGCGGACACAGCCGCTCGAGAGGAAAAACGAAGTTGCAAACGCAATGGATACAATTTCATTTCACCTCATTACGATTATGAAGAAAATATAAGTGAGGCACTCGGGGGAGTCGTGAAAGGAAAGAGAAAGTGATGCAAAATGATAGAATGGGTGAGGGAGGCGATACGGATCCAAAAGCTTGATGAGTTCAAAGGGGAGGAAAAAACGAGTTGAGCGGAGGAGATATGGAATACGGCGAGATGAAGAAAGATAAAATGTATGTTATTAACGCAGTAAGGTCTCAAGAATTGAAAGACAAGGCATGCTATTTGCGGAAAACAATATCTGAAAGAGAGGAGAAATTCGATAAGGAAGATGGTGACCAGGAGTATGCCAAGAATTGGCGGGTGTAAAAGGGTAAAGGCAATAAAGGGAAGGAATAAAAGAAATTTGGAACGGGGGCTGGGAAAATGAAATTGGAGGAGTTGGAGACGATGGGATGAACGTGCCTTAGAACACCAAGGGATATAAAGAGACTCGTCCCAAACCTACGAAGAATAGTTGTAATGAAAAGGAGCGAGAAAATTAAAAGCAATGAACAAGGTTAAATTAGAGAAAAACGGCTCAGGAAGGATGCTAGGGTAAAAGTCAAGGAAGTAAATAAGTGCCTTAAAGTTCTACAGATCTATAGTCATTTTTGGCTCACGTTTTTCACGTCCTAAGTTACACTTAAAAATGAACCCTGGAAAAACTCGAAACAATTTTGAGGTAAATGAATCAATATTATAGGAATTTGCGAGCATATGTTGGTAGTGAATTCAAAGATAAGAATAAAGGCAATGACTAATATGAGACTAAAGAAATGGAACAGGAAGAGTTACAGAGTACAAGTACTGTGGAATACTATAAGAGAAAACCGTGGTAAATGATGTCTGAGAAAAGAAATGATATTACGACAAATACTGAGCTTGGTGATTGAGTATAGAGCGGAGAGTCGTAGAAAGATATTTGTTCAGAGGTCCGAAATCGTTTCTATTAATCATACGAAAATTGTCGTCCCCTATTTTCAAGGAAATTGGCAAATAAATAGAAAGGTAACGTTACGCCGTACAATTTTTGAAATCTTTAATTGTTCTCACATTCAAGACTCAGAAATCACCGTAACGAATAGTCTCATTTTTGGACAGAGAATTAAAGTGTTATGAAAACATAGCTCAACTGTTAGATCAAGTTGATTTGTTTCTTTTGATTTAAATCCTGATGGGATATTTAAAATTGAATACAAAATTCATATCGGGATTTTTTGGACATGAGAAAGGTTGATTTTTCAGGAATGATTTACGCTTCACCTCAAATGAAATTTACGATGTCCCACTATTCACCTTTAATCGGAAAATCGTATGTAACCTAAAATGTGCAAAAAATTCAGGTAAATATATCAGTTCCATTCTGTTTACACATAAGCTGATTTGGAAATTATCACGGGGCAGCCACGAAGGAGCTTCCAGAAAATCAGGTAACAACAATTAGCGTGTGGAGATAAATTATTGAATTATACCTGGAATTAACCGGGATTCGAACTTTAATTCACCTAAATATGTTACTGTTAAATAAAAGTTGATGAAGTTATCGATTAAAAAGCTGTGTGTTCGAGGGTATATTTAAATAAATTAATCCACCCACCTAAAAAAAAACTACATGTACGTAGAAAAAAGTAGGAATTTGTACTTTGGTTGAAAAAATCACGAATAAAACATAACATACTTCATTGACATGTGGATAAAATTCATCAAAATAGAATTAAAAAAAAAAATATCAAAAGAGAATATGCAAGTACTACGTAGGTAATTACATTGTTTTACGAATGTAACGTACGCCCATCGTACATGCAACTAACAAACCTGTAGGTGAATGAATAATCTTAAAATTTATTTTCTTTTGGCCATAAATCACCTAGTGATTCTCAATTGTGCCTCTTTGGTGTATTAACCATGCTAGTAGATGTGCACAAACGTAAAAGGTAAGGGCAAGGATGATAGAATCAAATGGCTCGAGGAGAGAAATAAAAAAAGGGATGAAAGGGCGAGGGAAAAAAGAAAACGTACGAGGACCGGAAGAAAAGCGTAGGTGAAGGGTGGGACATGTGGGGGGGACAGGGAGGGCGTTGGGCACATAAGAGTAATAAATGCTGAGAAATGGAAGCGTGGTCAGGGGGAAGGCTCGGGGGATTAGGAACAGAAGGAGACGACACTCCGGCGGTAGGTAAAGAAAGAGGAAACACAAAATGGGACTTGAAGTTCAAACGTGAACCAGTGAGATGAGATGTGGATAAAAGAAACACAGGAATTCATTCAAACGATGGGAGGAAGAACACAGGAGGCGTAAAAGTTAGATTTATCATTTTGTCTTGTGGGGGGGGGGAGGAGTCTTTTTTCCAACCCCCTCCTCTTCCCCCGACGTTTGCGGCCACTCGCCACGTCGGACGACTGAAGATGAGTGATGGAACGGAATACTCGCGGGAAACACAGACACGCTAACCCACCCGCCCGAACCACGCCACCCTTCCCCAAACCCCTTCGACCTCATCCACACTACCATTTATCCTCACGGCCTCGCCCCCTTCATTCCATTCCCTCTTTCGCGGATTTAGAAAAAAAAGATGCGCAAAACCCGACAGGAGGCGGCACCCAAAAAGTAAGAGGGAATCATTATTTCGGGACAAATGTTATTAATGGTGGGTACGTGTGGTTGGAAGTAGATGGATTTAGAGCAAAGAAAGAGCGGGAAGGGAAAGCTACGAACAGTGAAATGCAGGGAAAGAGGAAAATGAACGGAGACATAAAGAGAAAACGGACGCAAATATTGTTTATACTTATGCCTTGAACTTCAGTCATTCCCACGTCTTATGTTGAACGCCTAGAAATCAGTGCGACAGTCCAGTTGAGTAGATAGGGCGTTCGCTTTATTACTTAAAAATTAATAACATTAATTTTTTATTTGTGAACAGCTAACTGGACGACAAAAATGATCATTTCAATTGACACAACCATATACGAGTGTAGTAGTGTACGAGTGGGGCCAGTTCCGAAAAATCACATAGCTTGGGTGGAGCTGCAGGTTCCCAGAGTGCTCGGGAATCAAATTCGGGTCCCTACGGTCAGCAGTCCAACGCTCTACCCCCTGGACTACCAGCCCCCCCCCCCCCACACACACACACATATATGTATGTATGTGTGTGTATATATATTGTATGAGTGTGCATATATAAATGCATGTGTGTATATATATAAAAATATATATATCTATACATATATATGTATTTATTTATATGTATAAAAATATATACATACATAGGATGAAGAAATTGCGCCATGCACTGTTAAATGAACACTTTCCAGTAAAGCCTTTCAAATTATGATTCGAGTGCCATACATTTCTTCTCATACCATTTAATTTAAAATCCAAAGAGACAACGTCTTTGATTTCCGACGCAGGTTTCGACTTATAGGAGCGAAAGTTACCTTTCAGGTCTTTCCTAAGGATTATACGTTTTTTGACTAAGCTAACTTCCTGGTCAGAGCATTAAAATTAAGTATTTTAAGATTTTGACAAGTTTATTTACTCATTAAATAAAGTACTACCAAACGATGCCCAAAAATAGAAGTTTATTAGTTCCTCTAATGTGTTCTTCTTATTTTCTCCACTTGTACACCTATTCAACATCCTTTTCCAGCAATTGTATTCTGCCAGCAGCTCTTTATTCTCTCACTATTCACTCTAAAATCCGCTCAGACTGTTGTTCTCCAAATATTACGTACATGAATTCCATTAGCGATTGCCCGTATTCCGCTTCCCTTCTTTCTTCCCTTTCCTTCGATTTGCATTGCCTCATAAGTATATTGGGGTGATTTTTACACACGGAACCCTGTATTATGTGAGCTTCTTAGTTTTATTCTCAGGCTTTGCCAAATGCGACTCGGAAAATTCCTTTGGTATACCCTCTTGCGGCCGAAGCTAGAAATAACGTCTTTACCTTCGGCCATGGTGCCTTCGCCACACGCTCAACACATTTTACAAATTACCTACAAAGATTTTCTTAGCCTTGGGAAAATATTTATACTATGATTATATAAGACTGTATGCCCACATATGCAAGGCGCGAGAATTATTTCGCAAGGCACACAAAGCGAGATCGAGAGAGGAACCACACAAAAAGAGAACATGTCTCAACAGTTATGTTTTAACACAAATTACGAAATTATCGAACGGGGATATTCACAGAATAAGAATAACCAAAATTTGTACCGTATGTATTTAGTCCAAGTCGAAAATATGTATTTTATGCGAACCATTATAAAAATTTTCAGTAATCTTAACTTCAAGCGGCAAATTAATAAAGCATTTTATAAATATAAACCGAATGAAAGGAGTTAATATTCAGGGACGGCCTTAGAACAAAACAGCCAGTGTGCTTATGTAGTTACAATCGCTTTTGGAATGGAGTGGCTACTGGCTCTCGCTGAACAAATAAGGTTCATGACTTCCCACGAAACTCCACTTAGATGAAAGGTACGGTAGAAACAATTGGTGAGAGTGTTCACTCAAAAAGAGAAGAAAATTAAAATAACATGGAAATAATAATGAAATTATAATGCCTAATTTGTGAAGAATTTCCGAAATCCGGCACAATCACTTGTGTAGTGTGTGAACTTCAGAGGCTAGAGAATAGAGTCCGAGACAATGGGTAACGGGCGTGAACAACAATGGCAGTTTGCTTTTAACTGTTCTAAAAATTGAATTTTTAAATGAGGAAAATGAAAAAAGTATCGTGGAGCCACTTTGGATAATTATTACTGACACCAGGATGTATAGGTATATCAAGTAACGTGCCCCTTTCTTCTTTTGGCTTTAGAGTTTCTTGGGTACATGATATTGTAAAAATAATATGGGCATCAGCATACAAAATAAAAGATAAATTGCTTTAAAGTATTTTGATATCTAGAGAGAACTGTAAATTTAACATGTTAAGAATTGCGTATATTTATCCTTGAATACTTCGACAGTAGTCTTTCTACCGACGTGTTTTTAATAGACCCCAAGACTAAACACTATTATACATCTGAACCACGAACAATGAAGTTTTTTTTAGTCCACATACATTCTACCCCTTTTGATTCCGTCCAATTAAACCAAAATTCTCTCCTCTATATCTCAGTGATTAACGTAGAGCCTCTCAATTTCTCTTACGTCTACATTTCCTGCCTTTGAATTTCTCTTAATCACAATAACCGCTTATCTCCCACTACTCACTTGCCTCAAAGATAAAGTTCCACAGCCAGAAAAAAATCTTCATCTCGAAGTTTTCCGTACTCTTTTCTTTTAACTTACTTCCTTGGCATCAACTCTCTCCTTTTCTGAATATTTTATTTATATAAAGTAGATCTTTTGTCAATGACAATAATACTTTTCCCCTTTTCATCTATGAGCCTTCCCAATAAATGAAGTGCTTTATCTGCTATAGTTAAGCATTTCAACCTTAATGATGGATGGAAGGATGGAATGGATATTTTTATACCTTGAAAACATTGCGCCTTTCGTTTTATTATGATTTATTCTCATTCCATCCCTATCATAATGGTTTCTCGAATGATATGTATATTGACTGAAATTCCTTGATTTAATGGAAGATTTATAGCTGATTTTTATTCCATTAAACCATTAATTTTGTCATTTATATCACTAATATATGAAATAATAGATCGAACGGTAAATCATTCACCAATGAAATTTCATAATATTTACCGCTTGAATAAGCTTGGCATAGAAAGTATTAGCTTAAATCAGTGATGATAATAGAAAATAGATGACTAGATGACATGAAAACAATGCATATTTCAAATTTTCCCTTCATCTTGCTTACAATATTTCGGATTAATATTACTTAAGAAACATTTTAAAATCCTGTTCTAGCAAGAATAATGCCTGTTTCTTTTTTTTGCTTAATTATGGCAATTTAGAACTACATATATATAAATTAGCCATTAGTAACATTTAAATCAACCAAATTTAGATCAGTAGATTTAATTAATCACTTAGATTAGTCTTTGAGTGGCATTAATTCACTTCTCATAAGTTTTTAAATGATCAACTCCTGGTTATATTCTACAGTATAGTACTAGATAAATTTGTTCTACCTGCACAACGATTGACAATGATTCAAACCTGCATCCTCGTTGGTCAACATGACCACTGTTTGCATTAAAAATAACTAAGTGTTTTCGATTCATAAATTATATCAGGGAGTATGGTTTTATCCACCAAACCTTTAACAGAAATAAAATTTTCGATGATCCCTTCACTCATTACAGTTATTGTTCACACTTCGCTGATCCACTTGACTTGATCAAAATTTATCTTCCAGTTAAAATTAACGGCTCTTTAAAACTCTTCCCAGTTTATCAAATGTATTCAATTTGCCGTTCTTAAGCTCGAGAGTCATTCAACTAACAATTTAACTTTCATATCTGAAGAAATAGCTCCAACTGATTTAGAGTCTCGACTATTATCGCCTTTTCAAAATTGTAGCACAATAAAAGAAAAGCCATTTATTAGATAACAATATAACTTACATGCCCGATTGTGGAGTCAAATTCACGGCTACATGCCCGTACACTCACTGTCTACCACAATAACTAGGCCGTATAATGATCTCGATGCATAAATAAATTATTGATACCAAAACAAATCCTTTTATCCATTGAGAAATGATCGCATTAGGATTAATGAAATTATATATAGAATGCGTGAATTCAGGATTGACCTCCAAGATTTTCTGTTAGCTCAGCGCGTCTCAAAAAACAAGAGTTGCAAAAGGAAAGAAAATTGATCCTAAGTCACAGCAGTAGTTAGAGAATGCGGGTCCTGAAACAGCGAAAACCGCGCCACCTGGTGGCAAAAATCGTAACTAAAAACAAATGAATATCGAAACAAAAGAGTCGCGCGATGCGGCAAACAAATGAATGTCGAAACAAAAGAGTCGCGCGATGCGGCATGAAGCACGCCACCTGGTGGTAAAAATCGTAACTAAAAACAAATGAATGTCGAAAGAAAAGAGTCGCGCGATGCGGTAAACAAATGAAGCACGCCACCTGGTGGTAAAAATCGTAACTAAAAACAAATGAATGTCGAAAGAAAAGAGTCGTGCGATGCGGTAAACAAATGAAGCGCACCACCTGGTGGTAAAAATCGTAACTAAAAACAAAATGAATGTGGAAAGAAAAGAGGCGTGCGATGCGGTAAACAAATGAAGTACGGTTGCGTCGGACGACAGGAGAAGCACGCGATGCGCGTGTGCTGGTGGTAGAATGCGTGACTAGTTGATTTACCTGCCACCTGCGTGATGCGGTACGCAACTCAAGCACGGTTGGCGTCGGATGATGGAAGAATGCTGAAAAAAATGAAGCGCGGTGGGCGTTGGTTGATTGCCCTGCCGCTTGGTGGACTGAAAGCGAATGAAAGTGAAAGAGGCATGTGATGCGTCGGGCGTCGAAACAAAAGAGACGTGCAAGGCGGTATTGTGAACAAAAGAGGCACGGCTGGCGAGGAAACAAAAGAGGTATGCAATGCGGTAGGCTGTGGCGCTGGAGTCGCGGGGCCGGACCGGGTCGGGTCGGGCGAACGTCTCTGCCTGAACGAGTCGTGACATGTGCGTGAGAGGCTTCTAAACAAGTTCGAACATGTCACACCCTCTTCATGATGTTGTGCGCATGCGCAGATGTATAAAAGTCTCCAAACAAGTCAGCACATATGAACGTTGGTGTATAAATACTCGACTCCATCGTGTAATACACCCAGAATGAAAATGTCTGTGATACGTTCAGTTACTGCCAAACTCGGAGGCGAGCATCCGCTCGTTGTTCGCAAAGTAAACGATCGTGTGAATTCAGTGTATGAGATTATTCTCCCTCTACCACTCTTGATTGATAACGAAAAGAATGATCTCATTCTGGAAGTGGAATTAGTCAAACGGTGCATCGCGGAATTCAGACATATGAACAAATCCATTTCTCTCGTCTCGCGGAAGGTGACGTTCTCAGGTTTTGAAAATCCTACCACAAAACAGGTTGAACGTTTCAACGTCTCCACGATAAGAAACCTCAAATTGGGAGAGGAGATGTTGGAAAAGGCTGAGCGGCAAGATCCATCCATAACGTGTCACGTTTACGGAATAACGGATAGATCAAGAGGCATACGACGGACTGAAACAGACGGTGGACAGGGAGCTTCCACTCCTCCAGTGACTTTCACCATTGGTAAAAAATCTAGAGTGAACTATGGCGTGTGCTCAGAGGAACGTGGTAGACTATTGGGAGCATTTACGTTCATAATGAAAGTTGTTGAATCACCTGAAATTGTACTGTTTTAAAATTTCATGGGTATGTGATATAAACTTGATGGATATAATAAATTTGATAAAATTATTAATAAGTACACAGTTTTTCCGTTTTTTAAAATTTATTTCACAGTTTAAATACAAAAATTTCAACTGTTACAAAAAAAAAGACAAGGAACTTTCAAGAGCTGTCTTGATGGATATTGCGGAAGGAAACGACAAGAGTATCCTTGCTTTGTGGAAATGATGGTCCGGTGGACGATAATTTCCGCAAAGCAAGGATACTCTTGTCGTTTCCTTCCGCAATATCCATCCAGACAGCTCTTGAAACTTCCGTCAAACACGTGTTATTTTAATACACAATTAGTTTTAATATCCCCTAAATATATAAGAGGGGGTGGTGGTGGTGTATCCGCCGCCGTCGGAGAGGGATGCTCAGGCTTCCGGGGATATGTCTCCATCTGTCCCGAGAGGGGCAGCGTATTATCCACCGAAGAGGAAAGAGCAGGCTGACGGTGGTGGTATGCAGATGTCAACCGAACCTCCCTTCCAACGACACTGCGCTGTATCGGTCCGGTCAACGCAGCCCGCAAGAGACTCTGAGACGATGGCCGTTGGCTTTGCCGGGATAGGTCCAGAGGCTTCTCCTCCTTCAACAGGATCTGAGGCTGAGGTATGGAGTGTTGACATACACTCGGAGGGAGAGGAGGAACGATGGTGATTTTCACCGACAACGGTCCTCCACACATCCAACAAGTGGCCGTTCCTACGACGTGTTTGGAACATACATGTTCCACCTCCCTCACTTATATCTCCTTCCCAACAGAGCAGGTCCTGCAGAGTCGGACCCCTTCCCTGGTGTGATACACTTCAATATCCAAGCACATGTACTCCATGATGTTGAATGGTTGCTCTTTCCGCTCAGCCGTATTTATAAGGAGAATGAGCAAGATGAACACGCAGCAGAGCGACGCTCGCGGTCAACGAGAGGACTGACTAGAGGCGTGAGAAAAAAAAAACTCCGCCGAAGCCGGAACGGAAATGTGTTAGTAACAGCTGTGGATGACCTCATTCCGACTGCTGAGATGAAGAGGCGTACGCTGTTCTCACAATATTATTAAATTAAGTGTTACTCGACTCCGACATGAACAGATGGGCTTGGATGATCTCATCGAGAGCGTATGTGGATGACTTCATCCCAACCGCTGAGATGAAGACGCGTACGCTGTTCACACAAGATTATAAATTAAAGTGTTACTCGGATGGGCTTGGATGATCTCATCACGCGACCACATGTTGATGATCTCATCGCGAGCGCATTCGGATGACCTCATCCTAACCGCTGAGACGAAGACGCACACGCTGTTCTCACAAGATTAGAAAATTAAGTGTTACTCGACTCTGAGATGAACAGATGGGCTTGGATGATCTCATCGCGACCGCATGCGGATGACCTCATTTTAACCGCTGAGACGAAGAAGCGTACGCCGTTCTCACAAGATTAGAAAATTAAGTGTTACTCGACTCTGAGATGAACAGATGGGCTTGGATGATCTCATCGCGACCGCATGCGGATGACCTCATTTTAACCGCTGAGACGAAGAAGCGTACGCCGTTCTCACAAGATTAGAAAATAAAGTGTTACTCGACTCCGACATGAACAGATGGGCTTGAATGATCTCATCGCGACCGCATGCGGATGACCTCATCCTAACCGCTGAGACGAAGAAACGTACGCCGTTCTCACAAGATTAGAAAATAAAGTGTTACTCGACTCCGACATGAACAGATGGGCTTGAATGATCTCATCGCGAGCGCATGCGGATGACCTCACCCTAACCGCTGAGACGAAGACGCGTACGCCGTTCTCACAAGATAAGAAAATAAAGTGACAGCTGTCTATACAGTAAAGGTTGTGTGTGTGCGCCTTTCTATCACGCATTTCCACCAAAACGATTTATTACACCAGTCGCCCAATCACCCAATTAAACCAGTCGACATGAAAATATTGCAGAGCAAACCAACTGTCGGATTTTGGATGAACTCATTCACACTGCTGAGAGATCTCGTGATCAAATAGGGGAAGTCATTCCCACCCTGGAACTGGATGAAGAGGGATACCGTATATATATAACCGAGCAAGCTCAACTTCCACACATCAGTTAGAAAGCAGTTGAAGGAACCACAGGAGATAAGTTTGGAAATAGTTTGTTTACTTCTACATTGTTATTTCCTCTTCTGTCATACATCATACCGTAAGAATTCTTCTTTTAAATTTAATATATTCATTAAACATTTAAATTCATACTTATACATTTTATTCCTTTATTATAGATGGTTGTTAAATCAACTTTGCTGCATCAGCAGAGGGAGGCGGAAACGCTAGCCAAAGATGATTTGAAAGACGGCATTGAATATGAGGTTGAAAAATTAGAAGAGTGCACCACCAAATATGGGAAAGTCATCCTGGCCACAATTATGTTCGAGGGGATTTTGAGAAAAATTTATTTGCCGAAATATTTTAAATTATCTGAAGAAGGAATAAAAGAATTCAATGCCACGGCATGGGATGTTAAAGTTAAATTATATAAAAAGAAAAATGTAATAAAAATAAAATAAAAACATATACATATATAATATGAATAATGTATTATTATTTCATAATCCTTACAGTTAGAGAATATGTTTGAATGACGACTCAATTGTTTCTTTTACGTTTCTCGATTGTTTTGATCAACGAACATGAACATAGCATTTTAAATAAAAGCTACCATTTCTCGAAGAGAAATTCACTTGAAAATTTCATCGCGATGGAGGAAGTTCTGTGTAAAACGTGTTGCGTGTATTACAACCCAAGATACTTACTTGCCCACGAGATGTCAGAAGTTCACCACCGCCATGCTGTTTGTAGAGCTCGGAACGGAGGAGAAATGCAGATTTTGTGTGAAACGTGTTGGGTGTACTATAACCCGAAATACTCAACTGCTCACGAGATGTCAGAGGTTCATAATCGTCATGCTGTTCGTGGAAACCAATTCGGAGGAGGAGGAGGAAGAGGACCTACTATCCTGGAGTTAGAGTCGGCAGTTCGCAGCCGTCTGAAAACCTATTGGGTGAGTGGTGGGGAAAGTCATACAGACCTAGTTACTTTTTTGGATATGGTTAAGAATTTGCTAAATGAAAAAATTCATGATAGTTTGGTGGAAATCCAGGCCCTTAAAATCAATATTTTAGTAAAAGCTAAATTTCAAAAAGAAGCGACTGACTTTGAGGAACAGGAAAGGTGTTTTAAGACGAAAAACGTTAGAGTATTACAGGCGGACGATGTAAATGGGATTTTAGATAGGTTGTTCGCTAATATTTTGAAGGAAAAATCTGAAAGCTCCGCAAAAGGTTCAGGCTGGTCTCTTAGAAAAGTTCTAGGATTGGAACTGAGGATAAATCGGTATCGTCCACTCAGAGGATCCTCCTATATAGAGCTACCGCTTAAAATCACGCAAACAAAAAGTGTAATTAATGTACAAAATAATGATGATTTCTGTTTTAAATATGCCATATGGTCAAAACAAATCAATCAAAACCTTCACCGTGTTTCTAAATACGATACTGAAGAGTTTCATTCAACCTACGATTGGAGTTGTATCAGTTACCCGGTGGAACTTTCCCAAATTTCAACATTTGAACGAAAAAATAATATTTCAATCAATGTTTTCGGTCTAGATGAAAAGAATAACGTTTACCCCATCAAAATTGTTGATGAGGAGCTCGAGGATCACTGCGATCTTCTTTACCTAGTGGAGGGAAATAAGTCGCATTACTGCTACATCAAAAACTTTGATAAATTGGTGGGAAGTCAGATGACTAGGCATAAATCAAAATTATATTTTTGTAAACGTTGTTTGAATCACTACTACACAATGGAAGCTCTTGCTGAACATAAGGACGACTGTGCTAGAAATTCACCAAGCAAAATAACTCTCCCTAAAGGTGATGATGCTTTTTTGAAATTCAAAAACTTTTCACGATCGGCTCGACTTCCATATGTCGCATATGCGGATTTTGAGTGTATACTACCAAAAATCGCAGGTTGCTCTCCTCAGAACGAGCATTCGTATACTTTAGCACTTCAACAACATGAAGTGATATCTTTCTGTCTTCTTTTGGTGTCAGAAACAGGGAAAAAATTCGATCCTATTCTCTACAGAGGCAGAAATGCAGTGCAAATCTTCCTTGAAAAACTCAAAGAAATGACACTCTATGTACAAAACGTGTATAAAAATGCTGTGCCGATGCATAAATTGACTGATGAGGAAAATCATGCATTTAATCAAGCCTTTTTATGTCACATCTGCGGCTTCGAGTTGGGTGAAGATCGTGTTAAGGATCACGATCACTTATCAGGTAACTTTAGAGGTGCAGCCCACGCGGCGTGCAATGTAAATTATAAAGTTCTCAATTTCCTTCCAGTCTTCATCCATAATTTATCAAACTACGACGCTCACATTATTGTACCACACTTAGGATCTGATAACATGAAGATAACTTGCATCCCGAACAACGAGGAAAAGTATATTTCTTTCTCAAAACATGTCGATACCTATTTTTCCTACCGCTTCGTCGACAGCTTTAGATTTTTATCAACCTCTCTTTCAAAATTGGTTGATAGTCTCCCCAAGGATGCATTCAAACAAACGTCGTCCGTATTTAGAGATAAACTCGATCTCGTCACGCGTAAGGGTGTTTTCCCATATGAATACGTAAATTCTTGGGAAAAATTAAATGATACTAGCCTTCCCCCCATTGAACTTTTCTTTAGCACTCTGAATGATGACACCATTACGAGTCAAGACTATGAATTTGCTAAAAAGGTATGGGATGAATTTGATTGCCGAAATTTAGGTGAATATTCAGATATTTATTTGAAAACAGACGTTCTTCTTTTAGCTGATGTCTTTGAAAATTTTCGAAGTTCGTGCATGACTACGTATGGGTTAGACCCTGCTTGGTATTTTACAATACCAGGACTATCTTTCGACGCAATGCTAAAGCATACAGCGATAACGCTCGAACTGTTGACTGACTATGATATGATCCTTATGTTTGAAAAGGGTATTCGCGGGGGAATCAGTCAGTGTGTGAAGCGATATGCGGAAGCTAACAACAAGTGCATGGAAGGTTATAACTCGAAAAAGGAGTCTGTATATTTAGCTTATGTAGATCAGAATAATATGTACGGATTTTCGTTGTCACAATGTCTTCCAACGGGTGGATTCAAATGGAAAGAACATGTTGATGTAATGTCTATCCCTGACGATTCTCCTAAGGGTTACATATTGGAAGTAGATTTAGAATATCCGAAGCAGCTGCACGACTTACACTCAGACTTCCCTTTCTGCAGCGAAACAAAGGTTCCTCCAGGGGGAAAACAACCTAAATTATTGACTACTCTGGATGATAAGGAGCGTTACGTCATCCATTACAGAGCATTGAAACAGGCATTGTCAGCAGGTCTCAAATTGAAAAAGATTCATAGAGTAATCGAGTTTGATCAATCTCCATGGATGAAGTCTTACATTGAACACAATTCGGAAAAACGTAAATTGGCAAAGTTTGATTTTGATAAGGAAATGTACAAGCTTATGAACAATGCAGTATTTGGCAAGACCATAGAGAATGTGCGTAAACGAATCAATATCGAACTCGTAAATAATGAAAAAAGATTGGAAAAATTAATCGCTAGTTCTTCGTTTCTCGATCGCACTATTTTCGCAGAGAATCTCGTTGCTGTTCACAAAAGACGTAGTTTCATCGAAATGAACAAGCCTTTGTATATTGGACAAGCAGTTTTGGATATTTCAAAAAATTTAATGTATGACTATTTCTATGGACATATTAAAAATAAGGGTGCCTCAATACTTTACATGGATACTGACAGCTTCATACTCGAAATGCGTGAAGATTTTTATAAGGACATAAAAATTAACAGTTCATTATACGATACTTCAAACTACCCAACTGACCACCCGTGCTATTCGAAAATTAATGCTAAAGTCGTAGGGAAATGGAAGGATGAATGTGGGGGTAAGATCATGACCCATTTTGTCGGATTGCGAAGCAAACTTTATTCGTATCGTATGCAAGGTGGGGGTGTAGGTAAACGAGCAAAAGGTGTGAAAAAGGTCGTAGTTGATAAAACTATATCATTTGACGACTATGTTACCTGCCTACGTGAGAATACTCTCGCCTTTAGAAAAATGACTATATTCCGATCCCAGAAACATCAATTGCGTACAGTGGAGATGAATAAAATTGCTTTAAGCTCTGCTGATGACAAACGTTACATATGTGAAAATGGGATAAACACATTAGCGTGGGGTCATTTCAAATTGGATAGGAATAGATCAGAGCATGAAGTGTTTCCTCCATGAGGAGAATAAATTATTTGAAAGTGATAAATTTAAGTCTGTTGAAATTTGATAATCGCACAGTGAACACTGAAGTGAGGTATGTCACCATTCCTCTTTGCTCTAATTTCGTTTCTCACCCCAATCAGGGGTGATGTAGACTTATTTGTTGCTAATTATTTGCAACAATACGGTTACCTACACGTGAGCGACAATGATATTAGCAATGTAACAGAGGATAAGTTTACAAAATCACTCAGACAATTTCAGGAATATTTTAATTTGAAGGCAGATGGAATTTTGAATGAGGATACATTGAAATTAACGATAATTCCACGATGTGGGGTACAGGATGATACTAGTTTTGCCGTTTATAACCACAAATGGGAAAAGAAGGAAATTGTCTGGCACTATCCAATGGTGAGTGATGTGCATGTACAGTTAGCCGAGGCAGCTTTTAATGCTTGGAGTGAATATGCAAATTTAGAGTTCAGACAGGATTTCCATAATCCTGACATAGTAATCATTAACGCTCGGGATAAACATAGATATTATGCTAAATCTGGAATATGTCCATCTCCCCTGGATGGACCGGGAAAGGTTTTAGCCCATGCAGAGTTTCCAGCTCCTGGTAATCACCCCTTAGAGATTCATATCGATATCGAGGAAAATTGGTATTTAGGCATAGATGCGAACCACTCATATGAATTCTCGAATTTATACAGGGTTCTGCTTCACGAGATAGGACACACTCTCGGTATATCACATTCTCGAGATAGTCGAGCTATTATGTATTCGCTTTACTCGCACAATGGTTCATTTACCTTACAAGAGGATGATATAATCACATTACAAAGTCTGTATGGTATACCTGAAAAATCTAAAGGTGATAGAGATGATAAAGATGGAGGAGGGGAGGAGGCTAATGAGGAGGAAGTGGGAAGTGCTCAGAAAAAGCAGTCGATTTCTGTGTGTGACGTTGAATATATTGATAACTTTCTCATTGTTGATCATATGCTGTTTTTGTTTAGCGGTAAATTATTTTGGATGATAGATTTAAAGAATAAAAATATGTCATCACTGAATTCACAAGTCATTACGGACTGGATCCCTTTCCTCCCATCGAACATGAAAAATATTGATGCGATTTACCGCAGACCTTCAGGAGAAATCACATTTTTTATAGGGAATCGAATATATATGATCAATTATCCAAGTTTAGCACCCGTCCACGGATATCCAAAGAGCACCGAGGACGTCCGTATCCCCCGCAATTCAAATATTCAGGCAGCAATAAACACGTATTCTGGTAGAACGTATATTTTTTACGGTGATGTTTTCGTCGTTGAAATGGATGAATGTCGGTTCGAGCCGAAGGAGCATAAATATGTAAGTACTCAATTTCCTCCCATTCCCACAAATATTAATTCGGCTTTCAGGTATACAAATGGGTTAATATATTTTTTTAAAGGGAAAAACTATTATGAATATAGCGAATTCAACAACACTTTGCTAAGAGCTGGAATGATAGACCTATCACTCTTCGAAATCCAGTGCTCCAATGCATCGATTCTATCAAATGTAGTAGATGAGTTAAAAGGAGTAGTTTCCAAGCTGGAGAATATCGTATAAACTCAGCCGAATGTCGGATAAACATTTAATCATGTCAGCATCATTGATGTGGAAACATCCTTTTACGTGCATTTGCGCTGGACCCTCCTGCTGTGGAAAAACAACGTTCGTTGTAAGATTTTTACGGAACATAAACAACTTAGTCAATGGAAAAATCGAAAGAGTCATTTGGTGTTGCAGTCCCAATAGTAGACCTAATGAGGAACTAGAAGGTGTAGAATATCAATACAAGGTTCCAACTTTTGAAAATCCCCGCAAGATACCCACTCTTTTTGTGATAGATGATTTAATGCACGATTGTTATAACAAAGACGTCAGTGAGCTATTTACGCGAGGATCACATCATTCCAACATCTCAGTCATACTCATCACACAAAACGTTTTCTACCAGAACCCTCAGTCTCGAAATATTTCTCTAAATGCAAAATATATAACAGTTTTCAAAAATCCTAGAGATAGGTCACAGTTCCGATACCTAGCTGCACAGGTCTGTCCAGAGAATTCCGGTGAACTTCTAAGGGTTTATAAAGAGGTGACATCGAAGCCTTTCACTTATTTAGTTCTCGACCTATCACAGGAGACGGACGACCGACTGCGATTTAGAACTGATATATTTCCAGGGGAAATAACATCGGTGTTCACACCGTTGAGCACGGAAAACTATGAGGAAATTGAAACGCAACAAACACCTTCTTGGGTTATTAAAGACTGCCGGTCCAAAATTGCGAAGATCGATCGTAGAATCCGCAAGCGCTGACGGAATAAACGCAATCGGTGAGTGTTGTCTAAATACATTGAACGGAAATCATAAAATTTGTCCTTCTGTTAAAAGGAAGTTACATCGTTATAAAAATACGCTAAGAAAGCTGAGTTGCCCTAAAATATCAATTAAGAAAAAATGTCACATACTTAAGCAAAAGGGAGGATTTTTACCAATACTTTTAGGATCTCTTTTGAGTGGTTTAGTGGGTAACCTGATAGGATGAGCCTCAAACGGATGTTACTTATCGATCCTCAGATTTTGAAGAGGGAAAGAATGACGCGTGATATTGATAGTTTGGATGAGCAAATGAAGAAAGTTCTCAAAACTAAAATGAGCGATTCAAAGAAATGGCATCATTACCGTAGGATATTAGATGCGTATTTAGGTACCGTTAACAACATGAGCGGACCCATTCCAGTATCGTACGAGGTGGAAGAAGAAACGAAGAGAGGGGAAAATAAGTTAGAAACAGTTGGTAAAAACCTTCTGAGTGAGGGACGTAATATAGATAGATCATGGGCAAAAGCGGTAAAACGGAGGGGAAAAGACATGGAGAGAATCTTGGAAGAGTATGCGGAAGAAATCAAGGCAAGCGAGGAAGGGAAATCACCGGAAGAAACTCCTGTAAGATTAAGCAGAACAAAAATAGCAAAGCACACTCCTGTCGAATCAAGCAGAAAAATAGTAAAGCACACTCCACCTCTCAAAGATCGACGGAGAAAAGTGAAGCCTCTAGGGTACGTGAAATGGAAAACAATAAATTAAGTTCTATATTTTTCAACCCGGAGAATCCCTACAGCTTTTCTACTGTCGAGCGACTATGGGAGGGAGTGGGAAAGAAAATAAGCAAAAGCCGTGTGAGAGAATGGCTGGAAAATCAGGAATCGTATACGTTACATAAGCCTACGAGGAATAAATTTCCTAGGAATAAATATACTCCCACGTATATAGATGAAACTTGGCAATGTGATCTTAACGATATGCGAAAGTTGAAAATTTACAATGAGGGCTATACACATCTCCTTACTGTCATTGACGTGTTTTCCAAATATGCATGGGCTGTTCCACTCAAGAGTAAGTCCGCCGAGAACGTTATTAAAGCTTTTCAAGCAATTATAAAAAAAAGAAAACCCTTGAAAAATCAAAGCGATAAGGGAACTGAATTTTCTAACAAAACATTTAAACGCTTCCTTGCTGAACGTGGAATAAAATATTTTACCACTAATAATCCTGACGTAAAAGCGGCTGTGGTGGAACGATTCAATCGTACTCTAAAGGGGCGTATGTATAAATATTTCACAAAATTTAATACGCTTAATTATGTTAGCGTATTACCAAAATTAATGAGAGGATATAATGATCGTAAACATTCCAGCACGGGAGTTTCCCCATCAGCAGTGGGTGAGGGAAATGCCTTTACGATTGCACGTCGTTTAACGAAAATTGAACCACAGAAATCGAAATTTTCCACTGGAGATTTTGTTCGAATATCGAAGGAAAGATTACCTTTCGCTAAAGGATACACGCAGAATTTTTCCAAGGAGGTTTTCAAAATTTGGAAAATAAATTACTCACCAATTCCCACATTCCGTTTAGAGGATCTCAACGGGGAACGTATTAAAGGCTCGTTTTACAGAGAAGAGCTTGTTAAAACTTCAGCTGTTAGTGAAAACACAGAGTTTCAGATTGAGAATATTTTAAAACGTAGAGGAAAGGGCAGAAATCTTGAATATTTAGTTAAATGGAAGGGGAACGGTGATGATTTCAACACTTGGATCTCAGCTTCTGAAGTGCGACGGTTGAAATGAGTGACTTTTACATAACTTTGTTAAGCGATAGCTCTGGGAAGTTTTTCCCCGATAACACTATTGCACACTTTCGAACAAAATTAGCTCAACGTATATCTGCGGGAGATGAGTGGAAGGTAGGTCTCGCTGAAATATATTTCCCAAAGCTTAACATCCCAATAATCCCTGAAGTTGAGTCTGTGACCGAATCTGACTCAGCTAACTCCATACCATCAGAAGAAAAGTCTCTACCTGTTCTACCAAACTGTCCAGTCGTCAAAGTTCGAGTTTGCGAAGATGTAGTCATAAATTTGAAAGCTAAGACCTATACTTTGAGAGAGTTGTTAAATGAAATTCATCAAGCAATGCCGGGTGAAAAAAAATGGACGTATGTTACAGAGCTTCACAATTGGTTTCAAAAGAAACTTTCCAATTCATTCAAGAGTATACCCCTTGTTAAAAAATCCCAGTCCCCGTGTCCCAATACGTTCATAGATATTGTCGGGATTATACCACTCACACATACCGAATACACATTGGAACAACTGCTTACTACGATCAGAACAGATATTGGTAACGAGTTTGGTAGGGCGGAGTTCGACATGCAATTCATGAGCGTATTTACGAAACTTTCCATTCCAAGCGCGGTGATGGAGGTAGTAACACCACCTGATGAGCCGGAACATCCAACGAGTCAAGTGTTCGTATACCTAGACGTAATATCACCACAATTCCTTGGGGACACGATGGTTAAATGTTTACGGGTCGTGATGGGTGATAAAGGAAATCATCAAATTTTCATCCACCCCTATTATATGTCACTTGAAAAAAACGACTTTGACACGATGGAAGTTAAATTGATGAATAAAATGGGTGACCTTTATCCTTTTGCGGACAGTATAAACCCGTCGTCTATCGTTTTACATTTTATCAGGAAAACTGAATGATATATACATGGATAAAATGTACATGATTCATTCATTAACGGAATGTCGAAGGACGTAGATCGTTACCGCCGATATTTTACTCAGATTGGAGGCGGTGATCAGGTATATCGAGCGAGTCATTTTAAACAGCGGGGTAGAGGGCTTGGGAATTTTTTCAGAGGAATATGGAAATTCATAAAACCTTTGGCAACGCAAGGAATAAAGGCTGTAGGTAGAGAAGTTAGGGATACGGGTATAAAAACTCTTACAGATATAGGGGAAGGTAGATCAATGAGGGAAGCTTTACAAACGCGTTCTTTAGAGGCAGTTAATAATTTGAAAAGAAAGGCAGAGGATAAAATGAAAAGGATGACCGGGGCAGGTTTACGTGCTCCGAAGCGAGCTAGAATCGGTCGTGTTAAAACAAAAAAACGAAATAAAAAGCGTGTGCAAGTAGGTGGAAAGCGAAAAAAGCCTCGAAGGCGAAAGCGTGTGGTGAAGGATATATACGGATAAATAGTTTAGTAGTAGATGGGTTTGGTTTATTAAAAGCTTCGCCTCCGAACGGTTAGCACGGTTTTAAGAATGGAAGAATACATTCCAGATTCTTTGAACCTATTTAGTGAACCAGCACTGCAAGCGAGCGTTGATGGTTGTACAGTAGTACCCTATAAACCAATCGCCTCTCTTGATAATTCCCGCGAGATTCGTTTTTCAGTTAAGGATAGCGGAGATCGATACAGAAATTTAGGTGGAATAACTCTGAATTTGAAAGTTAAATTGTGTAAGTCAGATGGAACCAATTATGGAGAAAGTGATAATAAACAGCCTGGAGTGGTTAATAACCTTCTACATTCAATGTTCGATCAATGTCAAGTTTATTTTAATGGGGTTCGAATGACCTCCTCAGAAAATTATCCATATCGTTCATATTTGGAAAATTTGTTAAATTACGGCGTTGATGCTTCGCGCACTCACCTCGAGTGTAACGGGTGGGCTTTGGATACTGGTAACGATTTAGACCTTCAGACCGCTCCAAACAAAGGATTCGAGAAAAGAAAGACATGGTTCGAAAATAGCAATGTTGTAGAGTTGGAAGGAAGATTACATGTTGACATATTCAACACTGCAAGAAAACTTCTTACTGGTGTGAACGTTGAGATCGTTCTGACGATGAAAGATTCAGAGTTTTACATCAAGGAAAGTGAAACCTCATCAACGCTTAAGATTTTAGACGCTACACTCTTCGTTCCGCATCATGACATCAACCCTTCAGTGTTATTATCACACGAATACCTATTGAAAAAACAACCAGCCATATACCCATATAAGCGGACGGAAGTTAAGACTTTCACCTATTCCAGTAATATCGATTCAATCAAAAATGAAAACTTAATAGTTGGTCAAATTCCTTCCAGTTTATTAGTAATAATGGTAGATGGTGACGCATTTTCGGGGAAAAAAGAGAAAAATCCATTTAACCTAAAGCATTATTCGATGACAGGATTCAACCTATACGTAAACGGTACTGCTGTACCGTTGAGTGGTGTAAAAACGAAATTCCACAGCGAGAAAGATAGTTTTGCTACTCGCGCCTTCCTTCAACTCTATTCAGCCTTAGGTACGAACCATAGTGATTGGGGTAATCAGATAACAATGGACATGTTCAAACACGGCTATACAGTACTAGCGTGGGATCTCACTCCAGATAGGAGTGGTGAGGAAAGTCACGTCTCTAAACCGGTTTATGGTAATGTGAGATTTGAAGCTAACTTTGCAGTTAATCTTCCAAATTCCGTCACTCTCATCAGCTATGCCGAATACAATGCACAATTCAGAAAATATGAAAATAGACTTGCTGTACTTAGATAATTTGAGTTGACATTCATCATGCAAACAGATGACATCGAAGACGTTTTATCAGGAGATCTTACAACGAAAAGTAAGTTTAGAGGCGTTTTTCCATCGGATCGACTACCTGTCCATCCCAAGCGTGGAATTTATGTAGTAAATTTCGATCCTTCACACGAGCCGGGAATTCACTGGGTTGCAGTAAGCGTATTCAACAGAAAACGTGCAGAGTATTTCGACTCCTATGCTTTTCCTCCCTCGGTCACAGATATTATCACTTTTCTGAAACCCTTCAAAGTCATAGTAAATCCTGTTCGGTTGCAAAATTACCAATCAGATCTTTGTGGGGAGTTTTGCTGTCTGTATGTACTTTTCCGATCCATCACTCGTAAACCTATTTCCAAATTCGCATCCTTATTTCCTAACCCCACCCTCAACGACTGCATCTCTGCTAAGCTTTTCAGACGAGAGTTTGGACGACGCGGACGTAAAGGAAGAAAATGTCACCCAACATCGCAGAAGTGTTGTGCTCTAGTGGAGAACAACCTCACTATATATAATCAAGGTAGAAGTCAAATGAACCAGTCTCAAGAAATCAGTTAACTATGTCACAGTCTCAAGTGGAAAATAGAAGATCTTCGTTCTTCACCTCTTTCCCCTTATTCTGGACAGTTGAACATCTGGGAAAGAACAAATGTGTGCGCGTCGGTTGGTTGACGAAGTCGTCAACACCTTGCGTTGAAATTTGCTCTTCGAGAAAAACTGTGATACTTGACCGGAGTCAGTGGACCAGGATTAGAAACTATACAGCCTCCGTTACGGACTATTTCAAAACATCAGTGATTCCTTCAGACGTGGACTCACACCTTCAATTTGCAACGTATTCCGGAAAACCTTATGTAAATTTGTGTTGTGACAGCAATCGCGTAGCTCTTAATGCTGAAAATTGGGAAGCTTTAGTAAATTCTTTCGAGTCAATTGATTCATCTTTTAATTTAGTCAGTAAATTGAATGATTCAGATATAGATCATCTAAACTTTTTTTTCTTAGA
Organism: Hetaerina americana; assembly: GCF_022747635.1. Lineage (NCBI taxonomy): Eukaryota > Metazoa > Arthropoda > Insecta > Odonata > Calopterygidae > Hetaerina > Hetaerina americana. Next base: position 43,763,309 of record NW_027286874.1, read on the forward strand.
ATGTATCTTACACGATGAAAGGTGTTCGAAATTTTCTTGTAACAAGATTATATCCGCGATGAATGGATGCATCCTGTAATATGAAATGTTTGAGGACCAACCTGCATCCTCTACTATATAAGCAGGGTAATAGTCTCACAAGCATCAGTCGAGAATGCAACTGCAGCCGATCAAGAGGAGGAGGTCTTCATCCTCTGACCGTACGAGTTCCCCTGCTCTGCTCAGGTCATCCCTGAAACTAACCAAGAGCAAAAGTGTGCAGATCGGTTGGTTGTCGGAGTCAACTACACCGTGCGTGGTGATTTCCTCTTCGGGTAAAACTTCAAGACTCAACCCGGAACAGTGGAACAGCCTAAAAAACTACGCAGCTTCCGTCACAGATTATTTTGAAACGTCCGTCATTCCTCCGTTCGTGGATTCATCCGTCCATTTTGTTAAATATTTTGGTAAACCTCATGTAAATTTAGGAAGTAAGAACACTTGCGTTGCTTTTAAAGCTGAAGATTGGAAAGCATTAATAAATTCTTTCGAAGCAATTGACTCAGCTCTTGAAGTAGCTACTCAATCGAGTCATTCGGTAATTAATCATTTGAGTAATATTACCCACGCTTTGAAAGTTACTGGCATTGAGAAATTGTGCATCACTTTCGACGACGATCAATACAACGTCCTGAGAGTGAAATTTCCAGTGGGATAAAATGTATTCCCGTTCTAGAATTTACCCACTAGGACCAGTCGTAATCAATGCATTGATATTGGACTTTCAAGCTCTGGTGTGGAAGAATGGTGTAATGAATGAATTCATAGTCAGAGAACTAGCCATCGAGGATCTCGAACATGACCGGCGCGAGTCGTGGGTGTTTCAGATACCTCCTGACTATGTTATGAACTGTGAAAATACATGGGTGCAAGAGCATCACCATGGGATACCTCCCAATGTGGGGGAAACGCCATACATTGAGCTGCAAAAAATTCTTAAAGAAAATACGTTGTCCTATAAATATCTCTTTGTAAAAGGTATTGAAAAATCTAAATTCCTCTCTAATGCTTTAAATCGCGATGTGTTCGAAATTGGAAACCTCTTTAATGTACCCTCTCTAAGGTTTCTTAAACCATTGGGAGGTAAGTGCTCATTAGCATGTCATCAGACGGATAAGTACACGTGCGCAGTAAAGAATTGTTCAAGATTGAAAAGATGGATTTGTAGCAATATTTCTAAGAACAGATTGTTGTTAAAATTAGAAGCTGAAGAAAAAGAAGAAAATGTACACTTCTTTTAAATTGTATGATACTCAATATACTTGTTCTTGTACTTATTATGCTTAAAATATATTGTGAAATGTGGTGTTATTAAATCCTTTTAAATTGTATGATACTCAATATACTTGTTCTTGTTCTTAATATGCTTAAAATATATTGTGAAATGTGTTATTAAATCCTTGTTTGTTTTATTTACTTTTATCCTCTAAAAACAATGAAAAAGAACAATTTCTCAGTCATTTTTTTTATTGAAAAAACTTTACATATTAATTTCCAAATCATCTAAAGTACTGTCCACATTTTCAATGCTGGCAGTATTGTATCTTATTTACTTCCACCATCTTAAGCAATTAAAATACAACAAACATCACATATCGATGGATTAAATCATGAACGAAGCGGGGAATCAAGGTCGTCGTCCTCCTCCTCCTCCTCATCTTCACTTAACTCGGAAAATAATCCAATATCCTCAGTATTTAATCCGCAGTGAGGTAATGTAGTCAAAACGGCATACTCCGCCTTGTTCGGAACACATTTCGAACACCTTTTACATTCGTGAGCGGGTCTCCAATCTGCGGGGACTTGACGGCAACACAGGCAGCAAAAGTCAATTTCCGGATGGATCGCACTATTTTTCACAGTCTCGTGTGAAAGACGCACTGACATGAAAGGTACGTTTAACTTCACAAAACAATCGATGCAGAGGTCTTCGACTCTTTTACACAGTATTCTTTCCTTTTTCCTTATGAATCTACCGTGCACCCGAAATATAGCATACCTCACGCAGGAGTATAGCTCCGTTAAACTCATCGCAGAACGAGTGTTGGTGAGGGAGCAACGAGGGGTGTTTTATAGGCTCGTTGTGCTCTCACAATATGAAATTCATCATTTTACCACATGTTGGCGTGAATATACGTCTCCAACGCAGCTAAATGGTTACATCTGGTCAGAACAGCGTCATCCGTTCGCGGGAAGCGTTTGGAGTCTATTCCCCACTGTCCTGTCGAACTGAAATGTCACAGCTTCCAGACTCTATTGTGTTCATTCTCTATTCCCGTGAAATTGGAAAAAGATACTCTCGGAAGAATAAGATTATCAAACCTATGCTCCCTAACCTAGAGCGTAAAGAATTGAGCATGAAGAAAGGTGGAAGTATTTTGTGTCCTCGCGAACTTTGTGTGTGGATTATCTGTGACCAGTGCATCTTTATTCAATATTCTCGTAATCGCAGATGGTCCGAAGTTGTGAGCTGTCCGAAATGTGACGAGTTCATCACCTGCAAAGGTTATCGAGTGGATTTACTTGTTCGACCGGAGCGACGTTCGCAAATTTTAAAAGAAATAATATCCATCAACAAAGTACCTAGAGAGCTTTTACGCAATAGACTTCTTAATTTTTTTTTTTAATGATGGACCTAATGCAGATGGATAAATAAACAAATTTTGAATTCTAAGGTATTTCTTTCATTTAAGAACAGACACGTCCACGTTTTTCATTCCCTCCTGTTGATAGTAGATAGCAACCGCCGTTCCTGAAACACGCCATTTAATATCGTGACGTTAATTCGAAACAGAAACCTCCGCGCTTTTCATGACATCCTGTTACAGAAGAGATAGGATAAGCCGTTCCTGAAACACGCCATCTTGGATTTTCTAAAAGTCATCCTCTTATGAACGTCACCCGACCCGATCCGACCCGGCCCCGCGACTCCAGCGCCACAGCCTACCGCATTGCATACCTCTTTTGTTTCCTCGCCAGCCGTGCCTCTTTTGTTCACAATACCGCCTTGCACGTCTCTTTTGTTTCGACGCCCGACGCATCACATGCCTCTTTCACTTTCATTCGCTTTCAGTCCACCAAGCGGCAGGGCAATCAACCAACGCCCACCGCGCTTCATTTTTTTCAGCATTCTTCCATCATCCGACGCCAACCGTGCTTGAGTTGCGTACCGCATCACGCAGGTGGCAGGTAAATCAACTAGTCACGCATTCTACCACCAGCACACGCGCATCGCGTGCTTCTCCTGTCGTCCGACGCAACCGTACTTCATTTGTTTACCGCATCGCACGCCTCTTTTCTTTCCACATTCATTTTGTTTTTAGTTACGATGTTTACCACCAGGTGGTGCGCTTCATTTGTTTACCGCATCGCACGACTCTTTTCTTTCGACATTCATTTGTTTTTAGTTACGATTTTTACCACCAGGTGGCGTGCTTCATTTGTTTACCGCATCGCGCGACTCTTTTCTTTCGACATTCATTTGTTTTTAGTTACGATTTTTACCACCAGGTGGCGTGCTTCATGCCGCATCGCGCGACTCTTTTGTTTCGACATTCATTTGTTTGCCGCATCGCGCGACTCTTTTGTTTCGATATTCATTTGTTTTTAGTTACGATTTTTACCACCAGGTGGCGCGGTTTTCGCTGTTTCAGGACCCGCATTCTCTAACTACTCACAGCCAATGGGACGACTAGAGAACATTCCCTGTCAACTAGGCACATTGCAACGTGAAGGATAACGAGAAAGGCGAAAAGTTTCATACAGAAAACGCTGGGAAAATATGAATTTATTAGATAATATAGATTAAAAACTTTTTAGGACTGAGTACATTGATTTCACAGCAACGAGATGCAGAATATAGGTTTATCAAGACACCCAACAGCTTAGTTATTAACAATGATACTCACCAATAAATATTTTAAAAATACAGTAATTATCCTGAATTTGTGGATTGCTGCGGTTAGAACTCACCTCGATACATGGTGAGAGATACACATGGGTTTGAGTTAAATTCATTTCTGGGCAGCCTGTAGTTTCCCAAGAAAGTCTAAAAGCTGGTATTTCTGGACTTGTGAGAAGCTGAGCGGCCCCAGGGTCACCCAAATTTGAGTCTGGACCCTCAATATCCAAAAACTCTATCCACCAGGCTACAACTCTCCTAAAAATATGATAACAGTAAATATAAGCAATTTCCGTTTATATATTTATATATGATGATAAAAAAATCACCGTTTAATGACAGTGGATTGCGTCTTTTGTGCAAGCAGGAGCTTTATTTTGAAAATTTATGTTTTTAAATCTAAATGTTTTCTAACGTGTGAGCATAGAACTATCAGTAACTGCGATTTACACGCTCTAAATTACTCTCAAAAGAAGATTAATTGATCCAGGAAGTAAAGAAAAAATTCTACACTGAATATTTGGCCTAGATCTTCCTATACCAGTGGTTAAATCCACCATTGGTACCATAAAACGAAATACTTATGCAACTATACTCCAATTTAGAGTCGACGAATAAACTGATTATTTTAACGATTACAGTGTTCCAGAACAGAGGAGGACTTAGGTTACCCATGTTCTTTAATCGGTCGAGCGACAAAGGAGCGTATGAGCTCCGAATTCCTCGACCGTGTTGGCGAAACCTTGAAAGCGGAGGTATTCAATCGAATTTGGTGGCCACAAGATTTCGTGAAAAGGAGCAGGAGGCAATTATGGCAAGGAAGAGGAGTTATATCAAAGAAAACGTGAGCAAGGAGTATATATGGAGATGAGATAACGATGGAAATACATGAAAACCGCCAGAGGAACGTTATGAAGGAGGCGGAAAATTAGATCCGGGAGAAGGGGGAAGGGAGAGAGATTTGACTGCCGGGATTGCACAGCATGGGGTAAGGCTAAGGAGAGGAGAGCATTAAAGGGGGAGGAGAAGGAAATATATAAGCAGATAGCTAGATGGTATGTTCAGTCGGAAGGCGTGGGGGAAGACACGGGAATCTCAGGAAGAGGCGCGAAACGAGGGGGGGGGTTGCGGGAAATAAGGTATAAAAGCCAAATTGGTGCGTGAGAAGGCTGAAACGGTGCGGGAAGGCGGTTAGAAATATGTGCGGAGGGGGTCTGAGTTTGGGGAAGGATACACTGAGATCGAAAGTATGAGAGGTTAGGACGCGAAGGGTTGGGGAGTGGGGGTGGGGGAGTGACGTTAGTCGCGGAGCGAACGAGAGGAGGGGACGGGATAAGTAAACGGGCTTAGGGGTGCAGATGAAGGAGAACATTTTTGGGGGATGGTATGACAGGGGCCTGAATTAGAACGGAGGGTTTGGGGAAAATGGATAAGAGGGAGCGAGGGGAAAACACGATCCCCGAAATGCCTGGATAGTGTGGGAGAAAAGAAATAGATGGATTGTTTATCTACAAGCAATCGGCGATTACTATGAGCGTGGTACTTGAAACTGCTAGCCACAACACATCACTTTATCACTCATAATCCTATTGTTTTTTCTCACTGAACAGTCTTACGCTTACACAATGGCAATAATAGAAAATAGTATCATACGTATATTAGGATGCATTTCGAGAGATATTTCCCGGAAATAGGCGAATGTAAGCGTAAATTCAACTTAAAGTCAAAGCAGAAAATAACATAATTTTTTAATTTGTAATTTGAAATATGACTACCGAAAGTTGGCTTAATCTTGGCTACTGCGTATGATGACGAAAATACTCGCTGAAAAGTTTTTTCTACAAAATTCTTAGCTAAACCTAAACATTTCTAAAAAGCTATGCCTCATTGTGAAACATTTTACAAAATTTTAGAAATTAAATTATACTTATTTTTCCGTTTTCTTTTACACATTTACCCAATGTATATGTCACAACTAGTTTTTGCCTTTTTTATTGCCCTCCAGTAGTCTCAGGTTTTGGTTAGTATTTTGGGCTGAAAAATATCGTTCGAACGATAATCTAATCTACCTATTCTCGAAGTTAGATAGTAGTTTACATAGGTATTGTTGAGTCCCCAATCATTGTTTTAAGGTTATTACTTGAATTTATCAGGATGAGAAAATGCTTTACAAAGAATCAGTCCCCTCATTTCTGCTGGGAATAAAATAGCGTTTAACTGATTGAAGTACTTACGACAAAATGAAGGGATTCAAGTGAATATAAAAAATTTAGGGCTCTGGGATGGTTATTTGCTCGCACTCTCAAGGTTATTCCCTGAATAATAGTTGATAAAGCAAGAGGGAAGATTGGTTTTAAGGTTTATGATATAACAAGTTTTTCTTCATTTTCCTCTGAAGCTGTTCGATAAGTTTGTCGAGATTTGCTTCCAAAATCCAACTTACTGAGACAATTAGTATAAAATGTATTTTAAGACTGCCAATTATAAAAATTTACGCGTAAATATTCAATATGCACTTGATGCAATAACACTTGGCGAAGAAAAAATGTACATTCATTTTTATTTATTTATTGAGTTCACGATTGCCTTAAGACAGCGGAAGCTTTTCTTTTACAAATGGATATTAAGAGTTCAAAAAGATCATGGATTTACCTATGGGTCATCGCTCCATGAATTGTAATTTTGTCAATCTATTTTCTTTCTACTAAAAAGAATTAGTGCACCGCATTAAATTCATCAAATTAAATAAAAATTTGACCTTCTAAGAACTATCTGTTTGAGAGTATTGGATAATACTCCGAAGTTCATTTGAAATACATCTAATCAAATGAGTCCTAAATGATTTATCATTCTCAAATGATTTATTAATTTTTGCATTGTCTTCATAAGATAACGTAGTTGCTAGAGCTCAGCATTACATTTAATATGATTAATTATGCCCATTAAAATGAAAATTCATTGCTGGTGATGATGCATCAGATTAAATTAATTAAATATGAAAAATGATGAATATTTGCTTGTGTTCTCTCCATCTAGATAATTTCTGTAAGTTTGAAATTAAATTAGACCTAAAGCCTTTGCGTTCAGGGAAGAGGATGTAGAAATATAAAAAATGGAATGACAAATGGAGAACTCCAGAAGCAGTTTCACTAGACGTGAAACTGAAAGCATCATGGCAAGTGCAATGAATTTCTGTATTTTAATTGAAACTCTACTTTTAGGGCTCGCTTCAGTCCTTAAATTATTATTGAATATACGGAGGAACATATGGTGTAGAACCACTTGTAAGTGCTGTAAATATAAATATTCTGACATGAAAGACGACCCCAAGAGATTATAAAATAGTTCGATGTGGTGGCTTAGAAAACTACAAGGATGGTCTGAAAAGTTTCCAACTTAACAAAGATGCAGGACATTTTTTCTGGAATTTTCTGAGCTGGAGACTTTTCAGACAACCCATGAATAACTCTTTCTATGGATGTGTATTCTGTGTAGCCCATAAGAACGTATCTATATGAAGAGCTACATACAGAACATAAAAAGGCAACTTAAAATTAACACTAACGGCATAAATTCACCTTATTTTAGAGTGATGGTCATACGGACCTGTAATCCCAGGGGTACACGCGGAATGAGGCGGAGGAGGTCGTGGGATTGAGAAGAGCAGGGGTAGCAAGGAGGAGAAAAGAGAGCGAGCGGAGGGAGTGGAAAAAGAGGTAAGTGAGAGATGTATATACATTGACTGAGAACTGGAGAGCTGAAGCCGGCCCCAGCCAAGTGCCGCCATCCTCACCGTTTCTTTTTTCTAAAAAACCTCCGGACGACTCCGGCACAGAATATTCCATTCACGGGGACGTTAGTGCGGTCCTTCGCTGACCTCTCTCGACAACACTTTCGGGGACCATACAGTTTCCTCCCCCCGAGGGAGGGGGAAAGAGGAGGAGAAAGGGGTGACGAGAGGAGGGAAAGTTCAAGAGATCCTTCTTTCAACTCCATCCCTCTCGCTCCTTCCCTCTCTCTCTTTTCCGGCTCCTTCTCCCTAGCGACGCGTCGACAAACACGGGAGGAGCGGAGAGAGAGGATTCAAAGGGAACCTGGGAGGGTGGTGGAGAGAGAGGGTGGAGTGAGTTGGAGGGGTTGGATCTGAGGGTGAAATGTGGGATGAGAGGGAGTGGAGAGGTCACAGAAGGGTCTGGGGGTGGCGTGGGAGATTGTGTGCAGCGGATGGGACGTTTGCGGAGGGAAGTCAGCGCTCAGGGGAGGTGAAAGGGAGGGAAGGTCGCGCTGGGCCTCGGCCGGCGAGAATTCCTTCCGGTAAATATGAGCGGGGTATAAGCAGGAAAGTGGTCCCCCCCTCTTTACGGTTCTTCTCACTCACGCCGCGCGGCGGGAGGGAGCGGGGTACTCTCCGAGGGCAGCCTTTCGTGGTCGAGCGTAGATCTCCTCGTCCTCCCGTGCCCACTGCCACATGGTCACTTTTCCACATCAACCTCTGCTTTCCCACCCGCTCCCTTCCAAAATCTGCCTCCCTTCCCCCCTCTCTCTCTCTCCCTTTGTCCAAAGGATTACATTTATTTATGTGGGCATCGCACGGACGTCTTGTTCCCCGCATATATTTTCACCGGAAGTATTCGGAGTAAAGGGGGATTATTCAAACTACCCAGGGAAATAGTATTCAGGTTATTTCTGCCCCCTTGAGTCCTACAAAATGGATAGAAATTCATTCGAAAGATGACATTAATTCGACGTCGTGAATTTTTACTCAAGCTTACTAAGAACTGTATGAAATTCCATATGTTCCGAAATGAATTTTGTAAAGGCACATTTATAGAGCCGCCCATTGAATAAATTAGCGCAAAGGTCATGGGCAACTTGGAGAACAGAGACGACAAGGAACGTTCTCCGTAAGCTCTATCCTAATTTTAAACCATTTCTTCACAGTATCGTTCTCCCCAGAGTCACTGTATGTCAATTATATTGAAGATCATTAAGAACATCACCAGAGGGTAAAGGTGAGGGTAAAAAATGATAGAAACTTTACACTTCCACACACTTTTAATGCCCTACCATTTTGGTAGGACATTAAAAGTGTGTGGAAGTGTAAAGTTTCTGTTATTTTTTACCCTCATTATGAAGGAATTCCACAAAGTAAAGCCTGAAACGGTTAACTTTAAGAATATCACCTAATGAAATTTAATAATAAATTAATGTAAATTAAATAAGATAAAACAGAAATAGGATTTTGTTCATTGTAATACACCTTGTAGGAAGACTGGTCGATAAATAGTAACTTTAGTTTTTTTATTCGTATCCCTTTTATAAAAAGTACCTTTAGTCTCATGTCTATCAGGCATAAGTTTCATCAATTTGATTCCATTATTTCATCTGCAATAGCCGTTGAAAACTGAAACATATTCAGGTCACCTAAGACAAAGATATAGGTAACACCCGATGCTTCATTGAGATTTTTCTTTTGCCTGAACAATTATTCCACCAAGGCATATGTTAAGCTAATTATAAGTGATACAGGAAACTTGAAGTGAGTTTATTATTCCTTACATTAAAAATATACAATTATTTAAAATTTAAAAGAGGGGAGACAATGAATCTCAAATGAAGTTGTACTCGGAGATCCAGCCACTGCTTTTAAGAGAGCAAACATTTATACCGCTGCTGCCATTTTGAGACAGTGAAGTGGAATAATTTAAAAGAATCATCAATAATATTTAAAATTTAATTTTGTGCCACCTTGCCCTTTGTGATAGAAAAAGTGCACATGGGACTTGTTTGTATAAAATGGATTTTGCGAAATCGTGATTATCACACTAAAACCCATATGAAGTGCGAAGTGTGTTCCTCATCTTCCTTTAGTTCATCTCTAGCCATATGTAACTTGTCCTGTTTCCTATTTGCGAAGAAATACCTTCGTAGAAATGGTTTTCATAATCAGAAACGGGCATAGGGGAACGGAGCACGCTTTAACTTTTAACGGAAGCCGCTGACACAATACAGTAGTCAAACACAATTATCGTATCACATATAAATTACACATTATACTAGCAAAATAAAATAAAATGAAACTTATGAGGGATAAATAATTTGAAATTAAACATTTATTCTTATCTTTCTTGAACAGCCTTAGTGAATAATGGCTGATATTATGATTCACTCAGAATACTCTCCCGCATTCAAAGAACTGAGAAACTTGAAAACTTTCTTTAGTATTTGAACAACGCATACCATACACCATATTCATATGCATTCATATATGTACAATCGTACATCTGTCTTCAAATATATGTTTCATCCTTTTGAGCGTTGCACAACAGGAATACTGAAATCAATTAAGAGAACTACGGGAAAACGGCGAAGGATTGCGCTATACTCTTTCTTCTATACCGTTGGTAAGATTGATAATAAGAAAAATTTCTAATTTCGAATTAAAACTCGTTGGATAGGCTCAATTGTTGAAGAAAAAACCAATATATCTGCTTTTCCATATTCTCTCAAAATATGGGAGGGGAGCAGGTTTTATGGGAGCGATTAATTATTCCTGTTAAATCATTTCAGGTCATTGCAGTGCTTCGATTATAGATTGTCATTTGCTGATGCTGCTTTGTTCAGCCATTCATTGAGTCAAAGAATATTCGCTCTCAGTAAGAATTCTTATTATGTCTAGTAGTGAAATGAAGGTATGAGGGACGTGATAAATTATCCACTCGGACTGTGGGCCCTCTCAGCCGGGAACGCCGACTAAGCAGAAAATCTACGAAGCAGCTAACCAACCCCTGAGACCGCAAACTGAAGAGTAGCAAACGACCCGTTCGTCTCATTGGGTGACGACCTCGCTGGCCAGCCCTTCGGTCATGACCTCGGAAACAACCGCAGGCGTGGAAGCTGTGATGTACTATACGTTTTTCCTCAGGTGTGGTAGGCATTAAAATTGCCGTCAGATGTCTTTCAAAATTAAATGGCAATTACTAGCCAAGAATTTCAGCTACAGTATTTAACAAAGGAGACCTTCAACATGGATTATCAATGGCATTAGTAGAGAAAAGTAAAGAAATGGTTGCATCAGCGCTCTCAGCTGTCATGTAAATCCAAAGTTCTTTTACCTCTGCGAGCGATATTCGAGAATCAGTTGATGGAAGACGTCAACGTCTTCCATAAGCTGTATCTCGTAATTGGTTCTTGACCAGTCTAAGTAACTCTAACCCTTTATCATGTAATTTCTAGTCGTTGAACCATCATGTCTAAGGATGTGCTCTTTTTCCTTCTTCTTGCATCTTCCTCACCCTTCTCTTCTTACGCACTCTTCGAATTACCCCATCATTTTTTACTTGGCTTACCCATTTCATTTTCACCTTTATCCTGTAACACAATGCTTCGATTACTTCAAATATTATTTCGCCTCAAGCTGATATGTTCATTGTCTCACAGCCGCAGGAGAGTAAACTCGATATATAGTATATTATTTTATAAATACATATCCCTTGTGTTTAGGCTAGAACTATCTGTCGTTAGTTAGTGGTTCTTCCTTCTGACAGAAAGCTATTTTCGCTATCCTTATTATTATCCGTCGCTATTATCCCCAGCTTACTTCTTCAATTGTTTCTGATTATTCTCTCAAAGCAACTGCGTAAAGAATACTCCATGTAATGGTACTAAAATTTTAGAACCGCAGTACATAAAAGGTAGACGAAGATTCGGATAGTTAAATAATCTTTAAAGAGGAAATAGAAAAAGTAAACAGCAAGAACATGGATAGCAAAAATTTGCTATTGGAAACCTTCGAGGACAACGATGTGAGAACCGAAAGCCTCAGATAATAGATCTTGGCGAGAGATATTAGTATTTATTAAAAAAAATTCAACATGGTAAGAAATAAAAATATTTAGTTAATTTAATGAATCTAAAACAGTGCACTGTGTGATTTAAGCTATAAAATTTAATTCCAGTCAGTGACTTCCCACAATGTGGGAGTATAGAGACAATATAAAACCAATTTTCCTCCACATGCTCAAGTTGTCAGAGCATTTGATTATGTCATTAGTATTATGATTACTTTATTAAAGAATTACTTTCCATTTCAATTGACCTTTACGTTTCGAAAGTGAGATCAAGCATCAATGCACATTTTGTAGCATTAAATTAAACAATGGTCAATTGCATGGGGACCATTCTTTTCTCACAGTCAGACAGCTGATGTGAGCGGGAGTCAAAAGAATTTTATATACCACTCGGTAAAATTTAATAAATAGATGATTTTTCGATGCCCTTCGGTTTTGAACAGATATAAAAAGAAAGAATTGACAAAGCACGGAAAATGTTCCGTTCTAAATAAAAGGTTTCGCTTACTACGTTTGAAATAGACCGATCCCATTTATAACCTCCTCCAAATCAAAGCAACTCACCGCACAAATAATGCATGTCTTTGGTTCAATTAATGAATCTTAAATTTACTGCGAACATGCATATTAAAAACCTCGTTTGACATACATAAAAGGCTTCGACGTGTAGAAATGTAGATTATTTATTCGAACTAGACCATGTTAATACTCAGATAAAGGAAAATAAATGCATTGGTTTTTGATTGAGCAGTTTCTGAAACCGGAAAGTAAATACACGAATACGCCAATAAGAAGCAGAACTGTATTTAAATTGACGATAAGGCTCTCTAAAAGTGAAGCTTGTTCAAATTTCCCCACAAATGAGCAAAGCTCCTTTCAAGTTAAAAAAGAGAGGGAACTAGCATTCGTTTCTTTCTCAGTTACAAATTTATCTTTCCAAGTAACCACTCAATTCTCAAGCACTCTAAAAGTGAGTTTAGACCTTTAAATGCTACGCAAAATATGAATATTTTCTCAGCATTGGGAGAGGAAAAATATTGGCAGCTTAAACCCCTCAACCCCCGGGGAGTTTCAAATGCCTCCTGCATCACCCAGTTTCCTCTAAATATTTTACTTTCAGAATTGCCTTCATTATTTTATCCGTCGTAAAATTAGCAGTAAGTTTTGAGACACCAAAGGCTATTTAAAGTATTTAGAAACTTTCATTAGTATTTTATTTTTACTTCAGTCGAAGGTTTGGTGTCACCCATTAGCTTTCATTTTGGAAATTAAATTAAAACCTTTACCAATGTTACTGGAAGCCAAAAATTTAATTTGACATTTAACTAAAACTGCTGAGTAGTAAAGAGAGAGAGAGAGAGAGAGGGATAGTGAAATCGCAAATTTTCAGCGTTTAAAATTAATGTCATATTTAATTAATTATCTCATTTGCAGGAGATTGCATTTTACGATACATCATCCTATAGAGTTAAACGTTCAGGAACTAATGCAGCCATCGTTATGAAGCACAGCAGTTCTATTTATCACAAAAATAATGCATGAATTGTAATTAAGTAGCTGGAAATATTATTTTACGGGGCAGGTTTTCAGAAGGAAACAACGTATTTTGAAGTTAAAAATATCGCTACTTCTGATATGATGTATTCATTACACATATATTCAATAGTAATTAAAGAGTAATTAAATGAGCTGACGTCAGATTATGAATTCAAAGGTTTGTGATTTTTTCAGATTTTTTACGTGTTCCTTCCGTAACGATTTACGGCGGCGTGGCCACGTCTTCACGTGATTTAGTGTCTGCGAACGTGAGCTTGGGTTTTTTTTTCTTTTTTGATTTTTATTTCAATTTGCTTATCATTCCTGTGTGAGTACAACGGGTCCCTGGAATAGGAGATATCCTTTTCAAACCTGAGTGTGTGTCGGTGAATGCAATTCACGAGGTGACTGTTATTCCTTAACACACCCTAGTGATCGAGTGGTTGTGAGTTTGTTTCCTTATTTATTACTTTTGAATTGTTCGTGTGCGATTGAGGTACGCGTGGGTCACCGTTTCCGGAAAACACATTCAAGTGAACGAGTTTGTGTTCTCTATCTTCCCCTTACTTGTAACTTTGTTTTTACCTCCCCCCCTTAAACAAACCTTGTGCCAATCAAGTTTACGGTATCGGCTATATCGTTTTCCATTGCTTCACGACTGTAAGTACGTTCATTTTAAATTAGCCTATAGGCAGTAGGTCTATTGAAAATTTTTCTAACGACATTTAATCGAGTGAACTTCTAAAAAAACATTGTGAAAATTTTGAATATGTTCAGCTGACGAAAAATTTAGTGTAACAATAATAGATGATAGAAAATGAAAAGTGAGGCCGTGAATAGAATAAGGAGGTAATAAACACCTGTATTTACGTCAAGGAAAGCAGAACCAAAGGTATTTGGTGCCATAATATACTTAAGAATAATGATAAGTGATTTTGAAGGCTTCATTAATCATGCAAATTACAATTTAAAATTCTGCAAATACCCGAAAGAAAAATGAGTAGACTTCTGAAGCCATTTTGGAACAGTTTTAGAAAGTGTCGCAAAGGATATTAATTTTGTGGATTTTATGCCCTTTCCTATTATGTGAGTTAGTCAGAAGTAATAGGAATTTACCGATCCACTATTATTGATATCCCCCTCCGGTATTAATGACCAACTCAGGAGCATGCTCAACAACGCCTCTTTCGCTATTTAGGGTTTGCAAGAGCTAAAACCTTTGCACCCGAAAATCTGGATAGAAACGCTCGTCTTCGCACTGGGAAAGTGGCTCTATATCAGAGGGAGGAGACAAGTTTGAGTCTTGCTACCCAGCGTCGACCGTGTCCTTCCGGTCAGAAATGGTCTGACCACTAAGACTAGTATCAAGTCGAGCTCCCTCTCGACCCCCTCTCCCCGGAGGAGAACTGACTACAACGGGTGCGTCTTACCGCGCGGTGGCTCATCCCTTAAGCCTCTAATTAGCAGAGTGATGTATTTACGTGTATTAGTTCCCCACATACACGCACTTTTGAATGCAAGCAGATAAATCCGAGTTTTGCCTTCTTCTTTACTTAAAACCCGACTATTTCGTATGCCTTCATAACAAACGATAGGGTTATAGAGTATTAGTAATCCTCACCAGTAAACAACAACCAGTAAACCAGACATGTACAATAAATATGGCTAATCTATCACCCATATACTTCATTATAGTAGCCTGAAGTCACCAATCTTTATTATAGTATTATTTAAGTGACCATTGTTTCTTCAACAAATTTCTACAAACATTCTTTGAAGGCAGAAGGAGAAAATTTGGCAAAAAGAACAAGATAAAGTCCAGAGAAAATCCGCTAGATTCGTTAAAAATTGTTATGATAAGAACACAAGTGTTACAGGTCTCTTAGGGGATTTAAGCTGGGAACCACTTGAAGTGCGGAGAGAACAAGCGAGGCTTAGACTTTTAGAAAGGTTCAGAACAAACGAGTTTCACTATGACACTGCTCCTGCTAAGGAATTATAATGGCCCCACATTACTTAGGTAGATCAGACCACAAAGATAAAATAAGGGAGATAGATTCCAGTACAGATAGATACAAATACTCATTCTTTCCCCGAACAATCAGAAATCATAATAGTAAGAAACCGAAGTCACTTTAGAAATATTAAAAACATTGAATTTACAAGTCGGAGCAAATTTAAACACTGCAAAGCTGTTAGGTATACTTTCAGGTGCATGTGATTGTAAGATGTAGTTTGAGTGTTTGCATGTCTGTGGGGTGTAAGTGTTCTTGCATGAATGTATGCCATGTTTTTTTTGTGGATGCATGAATTTGTGGTTTTTGTATGCGGTTTTTTCTTTTCTAGATTACGGGTGGTGTCCTTACACCTCCCGTCACACGCCCTTGCGGCGGTTTGCGTGGTATTAAGTAGATGTAGATGAAGGCGGCAGATATATAGTTTGAACTGCATTAATTGTTTAAAATCATTTTCAATATATGTCAGCGTAGGGATTCAGGTACTTTAAAATATCCTCTTAGATGATTGTACTCGTATAAATCACGTGGGAGCAAAATTTTAGGCAAGACTTCAATTTCTTACAAAATAAAGTACCGACAAATGTTAATGGTGGTGGGAAATAATATGAATAAGTTTCAAATGCAGAAGCAGTACATTGAGAATCATTGAACCCGGATATTATCGTATATCCATATCTCATTTCGGATGAAGATTAACTTACTTTGAAATTGATCACTCTGACTGTACCTAGTTACTCTAGTTTTAGCTTACTCCTGTGTTATCTTTAGATGAGTTAAAATGCCCTTTGATCTTTTACTGAAAATATTCACAATAATATTTTTTCTTGAATAAAACTTCTTGCGGAATAAAATATTTAAAATACATATTATGTTATGCACATTAATATACGTAAATTTAATGGCTATCAAAATTACAGTGGAGACAGTAATTATTATTTAATATTTGCTAGAGGGGGGATTCATATTGAGCATCACACTAAATAAGTATCAGTATGACTAAAACAGCAAGTGCATCCATGTTATAAAGGGCGGAATTGAACCTATATCTTTAAGACACGATCTGGTTATGCTCTGAACCAACGCAGCGGCGAGTATAGTTAACAAAGGTTTTTAAAAGGTTATTTCACCCACCTTCTCGCGGAACTTGTATTTCTCGCTTCCGTCTGTTAATCTGACTCTTACGGAATCCTGTTCGCGAGCTTGCGTCGCTTCTATCTCAGTCACTTTTCATTCTCAATTCATCATAAAGGTTGATTGCACTGTCATATAATACCAATTCTCAATATTGTTATCTGCAATTGCACTTCCATTCACAATGAAGTTTCATTCATGATTCAGTTTATTACTCAAAATCTACTTCATCAGAACACTGTCATAAGAAAACTTTACCTCGGACGAGTAGCAGAATAACTTAAGTTACTTTTTATGGTCTCTTCTCTTGAGTAATTTCATTTCAGGTTTAAATATATTACTTATGTAATTTACATAATGTACTTGCGATTCAATTTTCGGGCGGGTAAATGCACTTAAAGCCAAGCAACACAAGGAGTAAAATTTGTCCAAGCACAAAGTAACACTGGGTGGTTACCGTTAAGTTTTATGTGAGTATTAGTTTTAATGAGTTGAATAACAGTATACGTTCATATATGTGCAATGCCACGTTCAAACCGCAGTGGCCCAATACGGGCACAGCATACATTGGAGGGAGACTGTTATCTCCCTTTATGTTTACTGCTAATCTTTCCCCCTCGAAATTCAAATGAAAATTAAATACAATTCTCTCGCTTGAAGAACTATTAGATTGTGAAATCTAAGAGACCAGAATTAGCCTGTGGATACGCTAATGGCTACTTGCTGTATCCAGTAGGTTGCGAAAGGTGGGTCAAGTGCTAGGGAGAGGCAGACTAGAACTGTGGAATAATTCTGTGTACACGGTGAATAGGCAATCATGGGCAATAAGGGTGGGATACGGAAGAGTATAGGGGGCTATCTTCAGGTAGGGGAACGTAAAATCACTACGAGGCCTGTGATAATGCCGTGACAGGCGAGTGACCAATGCCAATAATTGAGACACCGATAATCCATAGGAGTCATCGTCCCTTTTTCATAGGAATGTTAATGTAGTTTAATTTAGATTCCTCCAGATAAAGAAAAATGGCCGGTTGGTTGTAACATCGAGGGAAAAACCATCAGAATCGGAATGGAAATGTAGCAACAGCCGACAACCATGGAGATCAAATGAAGGGCTAGAGTAACAGACAAGGAGTTTGAAGAAGAAATTAGCCAATGGAAAAAAAAAATGAAAATGAAAAACTTTCATGAAGTATTCTTTGATACGTGATACCTAACCTACTAACGCCAATAGGCAGTGGCATAATGATAAATGGATTGAGAAAAAACTCTGAAGGGAAGACTTAAGTATTAATAAATACGAATAATTTGGTGGAAAAATGGAGCTGTAGAATTAGGAACATAAAAAGAGTAATCAAGCGGAGTACTGCATCAAAGCATTCCCAGAATTGATATACATGCTAGATGATGATGGAGAAGAATTTGAACGAGAAGTTTCGTATTTTTTCATTAAAATATTCAAGTTTGAATCGAAACGCAAGCCTAACGAAGAAATGATGAAATTCGCACCACTTCGGTACGCTTCCAGTCGGTATAGTTTATTCAATACGGACTTCTTATCGATTATTAAACGCATGACTGGAATATATTATTCAAGCACCTCTTCCATCCAACTAACTCAAAATCCATTCAATAGTTCAATGCCATTTGTCAATTTAAACATTTTTTTTAAAATAAAAATATTTACTCGGGCAAAGCATGTCTATATGTAATATACAAACGAACAAAATAAATCCAGATTAACAGATTTATTCACTTAATACAAAAATTTACAAAATAATAAATCACGTTTTTAGTGTTGGAACCTCTTAGTGCTCAGCCCGACACTAATTAACCAATTCCACAGCTGCAAATATGAAACCAGTTAATATAATTTTTGAGACATAGCAAAATATGTATTTTTGAAATTGTGTAGCTATAAGCATATATTATGATTTAAGCCAACATGACTGAGAGAGGAAGACTGAGCTTGAAAGAAGGAGTAAGAGATTGTTCAAAAAATCAATAAACTGTTATTATGAGTAATTAGGTGGTGTAAAGAGTTTTCCAGAAAACTTTGCATTAACATTTAAATATAGCCTAAAAGTGCACTTAGGGATGAAAATGAAAATTCTCTCCGAGTAAAAAACAAATAGAAGAAACAAGAAGGGAAATTAATAAAGAAAGAATTGATATGGAGAAAAAGGAACGAAATATCTAGTATTTAGTACAGGCTAACAATATGTCCCACAATATTACTCTGAGGCTTAACCAGCCCCCCACTCTACACTCTGTCCTATAGTAATAATTACCATGGAGAAATATTATCAGAATACACATCAATCAAGAGAGCACAAAAAAAAGCAATTTACTGGCATGAACTCGAATTAAACAAATAATACATTATATTTTCTTCATACGCATATAGATGACAAAAATATCATTTTTAGCTAGCGCATAGTGCAAAATAGAATAAAATATTCACTCGCCACATGACATTTACTTTGTATGCATGGTGAAACAATTCAGACAAGAAGGTGTAAGAAGAAGTCGATAACACATAAATACCAGCCTGGGATTCCGTGATCATATGCTTATTGAAATTGTTCGGGATTTTTGCCAGGAGTCAATGCTATTTATGAATGGCAATTAAAAATACAGATTTTTCTAAATGAAAGAACTAGAATGAATTTAAGGACTTACGAGCTGGAGTGTTCTAGATTTTCCGAAGTCTGCATGATTGCCATTAAAACATTTGCTGTCGTGCACGCCTGAATGTCGAAACTGAAAGTATGAAAGATTATTTGGAGTATTTGAATGAGTGCGACCACTGAGAAGAAAATGGCACTAAGATACTTAAATTATCAAATTAGTATTACATAAAATGCTTTAAAATAAGTGGTAGGAAATTTTGTAACCAAAGAGCAAATAAAAATAGAGAAAACATGTTTACTGTGTGTTTGGCGAAGGGGCTACTACAATTCAAGGAGATGCAATTCAAGCAATAAGCTATCCATTAGTGAATACGGAAATTAAATAATTCTGAATGCATAAATGATTAGTTGCATGCGAAAGTCTGAGAGGAGTTCCACGAAGATATGGAGAGAAACAGAATAGAATGTGAAGCATACTCAGTGTGACCAAAGGATGAATTAAGAGAAAAAGTGGGCGGCAAGGGAAGTTTAATATGCAGAATAAACAAGAGTGTAAATCGTGTAACAACAAGAAAAAAATGTAAGATAGTACTATGAATGCTGATATCTGAATAAGTACTCGAATCCAGCGGAATGTAAAAAAATAATGAATTTCAGTAAAATATAATAAATATGGTAGAAATAGATAAAAATTGAGGCATAAAAGAGAAATATTGAGTGATGCTTGTTAATGTTGTAAAGGAAAGAATGGTAAATTAACCGAAAATTTTTATGGAAAAGCTGCAGTTGGGAAATTGAAAACTGATTTTTTTTAGGTGGTGTACTGTTTCAAGTAGGCTTTGGCTGGACACCAAATTAACATCACAGAGATCCCTAGCTTTTTTAACGAAAACAACACAACACCTAAATCTCGATACGTTGTTCCTAAATTCTGCATAGTTTCTAGTTCCCTTCAAATTATTCAAAATTCTTATCATTTTCCTCCCCGCACCTCGCCTGCCCAACGTTCTCCCATCTATCAGAGTCTTCAATGGTCAATTCAATCAAAAGGATTTGTATTCAATTTTCCTGCCTCCTTTAGATTTCTTCCAGCAATCCCTTCTCCTCCTCTACTATGCATAGTACCTCTGTTTCATTTAACATTTTTCCATCCCTTCTCTTCACCCACATCTCAAAAGCCTCATAAACCCCACCAATCTCTTTACTTCGATGAACAAGTTTACCGGACAAAACCACGTTCTATATAAAGATTTCCACTAATAAGTATGCCATTAATAGCTTTACTCAACGTCCCTGTCCACTCCCTTCCCTGCTAAAAGCTACTTTGCCTAACTTTCTGATGTCCGTAATACTTTGACCGTCTTCCCCCGAAACACTTCCTATATGCATTAACCTGCTCTAGCCTTTATCCTCCAACTTTTAAGACAGCACTTAGCGTTTTTTCTTTCTGTATAACCTCATAAAATTGTTTTTTTGAACTTGATCATAACCCCACACCTATCACACTGGTTTTAAATGTATTATGCTCACATACTATACATATACACATATTATGATTTATATATATATATATATATATATATATATATATATATATATATAATATGTTTTATGTATATGTATTATGCACTTAGCGATGCTTGTTGCGATCATTGCTAATGTATTTTCATTGGCTGAGAGGTTAGCTAAAGATTAATGCTCGGGAAACCTAACTGATGTAATGGACTCACTACCTGCTTTCATTCCTGCCTTCAACCCTTCCATTGCCTCTCTTATTATTAACTTTGGTATGTATATTAAAAAAAACATTGAATAGTGAGGAAAGTAAGAGGTTATACCCGGTGGAAACAAGAAAGAAGAAGTTCATGAAGTGCAAAGAAAGAGGCATTTTAGAAGATGATCTAAGCTGACGGTTGATAATTATGGAGAAAGACTTAAAATTTTGACATGTTTTTCTATTTCAAACAACAATCGTAGTGGGTGTATTGCCTCAGATATACAGTCCCCTGAATCAGACGCTAATCAGTGATCCCTCAGGTACCTATCTTAAAGATTGGGTGTTATCAAGTCATGTTTCCGTGTTGACTTCTCCATTAGATTCTACTTGGCTTTAATTTTATTCTTCGATTTCTTTTATTCGACTCTATTCTAATACATAATTTTGCCTTATCCCTTTCAAACCCCCCCCCCCCCCCAACGAAATGGCTAAAATATACTGCTTATATGATACTTCAGACATTATTGTAATTGAACGAAAATACGCTTTTCTTTCATTCATCTACATTATACCCCGCAAGCCGCCGCAAGGGCGTATGGCGCGGGGTGTTAGGGTTACCTCACGCAAAAAGGAACAATACCGGATGTAAAATCAGCACATACATGTAACACTAGATATTCATTCGTTGTATCTGTTAAACTTCAAATTAAGACAGAGATGTGTATAATTTAACTTGGAAAAAAGTTTGATAAATTAAATTCAGATCTGGATTTATTAATTACCCGTTTCACAGTATGAACCCCATCAAACCTTGTCTAATAACGTTCTAAATAATAGTGTAATTTATAACCAAAAGTTGGTGCAAATCTCTTAGATTTATGTCTCCGTAAACGATAAAGTTAGTCATATGAGAAAAATTTATAGCGGAAAAAACTTAGCGATTACTTCTCCGAATGGAAGTCATACTATAAAGTCCCTTTGTAGTAACTTCCTATTTTTGGTCTTTGTGAACTACTTCAAAATTTCGTGTGAAACACAGCTCGCACTCTTCCCATCGAAATCCAATAATCAACTCTACTTCTGACGCGAGTAAATCCAATTACCCACCAATTGAGCATTTCATTTACTTTTTGTGTATGTTTGAGTTCATATATAGATTTACAACACTTAGTTATCATAGACCTAATGCACACAAGTGAGTAAAATACAGAGTACACAAAAAATAATCAGGTAAGAGTTAAATAAGAATGGGGAAAGAAACCTCCAATGGCCGTAATAATTAAGCGGAGTTTTCTTTCCCCATTCTTATTTAATTGAGAGGCCGTATAGCTCATTATTTCTTGCTAGGTAAGAGTTATCAATCAAATTATCGATGGCACAACACCTTCTTCAGTGAGACGAAGGAGAGGATGGGTATGCCTGCCAATGTGTTAGCGCATATATGCAGATGCATACAAAGTGACAAACATACATACATATAAATTTATTCATATTTTTATATGTGTGTGTCACTCGAAATTGTTTGATGAAGGTGGCTGGCCCTACCGAATTAATAAAGTCATTAGTAAGTACTGTTTTGTTCATAGCATATTTTTCTTATTTTTTCCACTAAAGTATTTCCATATTTGCGTGTGCATTTTACATTATATATATATATATATATATATATATATATACACAAATATACTATATATAATATTATATAAATATAATATATATATATTAATATTATTATTATTATAACGTAATCTACCCGTTAAGGTAGGCTTTTAGGTCCCTCTTCATCTCTGAGTACTTACTTCCTCCCTTCATCCCGTCTAACATCCCTATTCTGTTCCTGC